>NW_026992239.1:447419-492869 GCF_028769735.1 Zonotrichia leucophrys gambelii
CTGGTGAACCGGCGGGACCGGCTGGTGCGGGACCGGCACCGCCGCGAGAGCAGGTGGGGACACCGAGGGGACACCGGGGGGACACCGAGGGAACAGCGTGGGGACACCGGGGAGGGGTCCCGGGAGGGGTTTGGGGGGCTCAGGTGTGGCACAGGGAGCTCCTGGGGGGATTTAGGGCTGTCGAGGGTCTTGAGGTGGATGGGGAGGGGTCCCGGGGGGATTTTTGGGGGGTCCAGCCCTGCCCGACCCCCGCAGGGCGCTGGAGGAGGATGAGGAGCTGCGGAGGAGCCTCGAGCCCCGGCGGCGCCGCTTCGGCCGCAGGGAAACGTGCGGGATCTGCTGAGGGACCCCCAAAATCCTCCGGGACCCCCAAAATCCTCCAGGACCCCCCCCCCCGGGAACGCCCAGATCCCGGTGGATGTGGCAATAAAGGAGAATTTCTGTGTGAAATCCGATGGGGGGAAACTGGGAGGGACTGGGATGGACTGGGGGGTCCTGGGTTCCCCCCCCCGGTGTTATTTTGGGGGGTGGGTTTGAGCTCTGACCCCTCCATGAGGCGCTCGTGGTGTTCAGGGAGGCTTTATTTGAGTCTGTGGGGCCTGGGGGGCTCAGACCCCCCCCCAAATCCTGATGGGGGGGGAGGTCGGAACCCCCCAAATCCTTGTGGGGGGGGAGATCAGACCCCTCCCCCAAATCCTCATCCGGGGGTCTCTCCCCCCTTCTCATCCCAGGGTCCGTCCAGGGGCAGTTCACACCCTGTGGTGGGGGGGGGGGGAAAGAAGAGCTGTTGTCATGGCAACGGGACCCCCCCAAATCCCTGACCCCCCCAAATCCCAACCCCAGACCCCCCAAACCCTGAGTCCACCCACAACCCCCTCAGTGCCCCCCCAATTCCCCCCAGTTTTGGGGTCCCCCTCAAATCCCCCAGTCCCCTCCACCCCTTGAAACCCCCCAATTTTGGGGTCCCCCCAACCTTCCCAGCCCCCCAATTTCACAATCCCTCCCCAAATCCCTGAATAATCTCCCCAAACCCTTTGACCTTCAAATTCTGGGGTCTCCCCTAAACCCCCCAATCCCACCCCCCAATTTTGGGGTCTCCCCCAAACTCCCCGACCTCTCCAGCCCCCCAACTTTACAATCCCTCCCCAAATCCCTGAATAATCTCCCCAAACCCTTTGACCCCCCAATTTTGGGGTCTCCCCCCAAACCCCCCGATCCCACCCCCCAATTTTGGGGTCCCCCCCCGCTCACGGTGCGGCCGCAGCTGCAGAACCCGCAGGAAATATTTGGGGGGATCCGGCCCTGGGCGTCCCCCGGTGTCAGGATCACCCCGTTGGCCGAGCGGAAAAAGGGGATCCCGTCTGTGGGGAGGGGTCGGGGGGGGTCACACGGACATCGGGGGGGACCCCCCAACATCGGGGACCCCCCCCCAAATATCGGGAACACCCCAAAAATCCGGAGCCTCCCTCACCCGCCAGCGCACGGGGGCCGTCGATGATGATGGCGATCTCCGAGTCCGACCTCATCCCTGTGGGGAGGGGGATTTTGGGGGGTCCTGGGGGGTTTCTGGGGGGTTCTGGGGGGGCCTTAGGGGCTACAGAGAGGAGGTTTGGGGGTCTTGAGAAGGATTTGAGGTGTTTGAGGGGTCTTAGAAAGGGATTTTGGGGAGGATTCAGGAAGGATTTTGGGGGGTGCCAAAGGGGTTTGGGAGCTTTGGGAGGTCCTTGGGGGGTTTTGGGGGGTCCTGGGGTTTGGGGTCCCTGCTGAGTTTGGGGAGTTTTTGGGGGTTCTCGGGGTTATTTTTGGGGAGGGGTCGCACATCAGGGTCCACCCGCCAGGTGAGTTTGGGGTCTCTGTGGGGTTTGGGGATCTCGGGGGTTTTTGAGGTATCCCGGGGTTATTTTTGGGGTATCCCAGGGGGGTTTTTGGGGCATCCCAGGAGGAATTTTTGGGGTGTCCCAGGCGGATTTTTGGGCTATCCCGGTGGGGTTTTTTGGGGTATCCCAGTTTTTTTTTTTTTTTTTGTGGGGTGTTCCTGGGGGTTTTTGGGGTATCCCGGGGGGGCTTTTTTGGGGTATCCCGGGAGGGTTTTGGGGGATGTCTCGGGGGGGTTTTTGGGGTACCCCAGGGGGATTTTTGGGGGTGTCCCGGGCGGATTTTTGGAGCATCTCAGGAGGAATTTTTGGGGAGTACCAGGGGGATTTTTGGGGGCATCCCGGTGGGGTTTTTAGCTGTGTCCCAGGGAGATTTTTTTGGGGTGTCGCGGGGGGGTTTTGGTGGATTTTTTTTTGGGGGGGGGTCTCTCACCGCTGCGCACGCCGGGGTCCCCCGGCAGCCCCCCCGCCAGGTGCAGGTGTTGCCGCCCCATGGGGCGCAGCCCCCCCGCCCGGATCGGGCCCCACAGGCGGCGCCGGGTGCCGTGGGCCAGGGTGGGGGGCAGCGCCTCGGGGGCGCACAGGGGGGTCAGCTCCAGATCCGGCACCTGCGACCCCCCGGACACCCCCCATGGAGTGGGTGAGACCCCCAAAATCCAACCCCGGATCCCCAAAATCCCACCCAGATCTCTAAAATCCCACCCGGGATTCCCAAAATCCAACCTCAGATCCCCAAAATCCAACCCCGGAACCTCAAAATCCAACCCTGGATTCCCAAAATCCAACCCCGGATCCCCAAAATCCAACCCCGGAACCTCAAAATCCCACCCGGGATCCCCAAAATCCAACCCCGGAACCCCAAAATCCCACCCGGGATTCCCAAAATCTCACCCAGATCTCTAAAATCCCACCCCGGATTCCCAAAATCCAACCCCGGATCACCAAAATCCAACCCCGGATCCCCAAAATCCAACCGCAGATCCCCAAAATCCCACCCAGATCTCTAAAATCCCACCCGGGATCCCCAAAATCCCACCCGGATCCCAAAATATCTGTCCAATCCACCCGGATCCAAAATCCACCAATCCTAAATCCCAACCTCAGACCCCCAAACCCCTCAGGACCTCACCCCATAACCCCAAAATCCTCCAGTCCCAAATCCCCATAACCCCCCAAACAACCCACCCAAATCCTCTAAAACCTCCTCAGGACCCCCGACCTCAGGGACCCCCAGACCTCGAGGCCCCCCAAACCCCTCAGGGGACCCTCCCAATCCCCCATAAACCCCCCAAAATCCCTCTCCAGTCCCCCAAAATCCCCCATAAACCCCCCCCAAACCAACCATAAACACCTCAAATCCCCTCTATAGCCCCCCCCAGACCCCTCGGGGACCCCCCCTCACCGGCAGGGAGTGCCCCTGGTTGGCTCTGACCCTCAGGGGGTCCGGCCGGAGGGCGAAGCGACCCTTGGGGTCAGCGGCCACCACCCTGCGCACGTCACCCTCCGAGACCCCCGCGAAGCGACGCAGCCGCAGCAGAGCCCCCACCTCAACAAATCCGTCTGACCACAAAAACCCCCCGAGACCCCCGTCAGGGCCTGTGGGGGGGGGTCTCAGGGGGGTTTGGGGTGTCCCTGGGGGTGTTTGGGGGGACCAAAATGACATTTGGGTGTCCCAGGGGACATTTGGGGTGTCCCAGGGGGCATTTGAGAGTCCCTGGGGGTGTTCGGGGGGGGTCTCAGAGGGCATTTGGGGGTCCCAGGGATGTTTTGGGGGTCCCAAAAGGATTTGGGATATCCCAGGGGACATTCTGGAGAATTTGGGGTGTCCCTGGGGTGTTTGGGGGGACCAAAATGCCATTTGGGGTGTCCCAAGGGACATTTAGGGTGTCCCAGGAGTGTTTGGGGTGTCCCAGGGGACATTTGGGGTGTCCCTGGGGGTGTTTGGGGTGTCCCAGGGGATGTTTTGGGGGTCCCAAAAGGATTTGGGGTATCCCAGGGGACATTCTGGAGAATTTGGGGTGTCCCTGGGGGTGTTTGGGGGGACCAAAATGACATTTGGGGTGTCCCAAGGGACATTTGGGGTGTCCCAGAGGGTGTTTGGGGTGTCCCAGGGTACATTTGGGGTGTCCCAGGGGGCATTTGGGGTGTCCCAGGGGGTGTTTGGGGTGTCCCAGGGGGTGTTTGGGGGTCCCAGGGGACTTTTTAGGGATTTTGGGGTGTCACAAAGAGTATTTGAGGTGTCACAGGGGGCGTTTGGGGCACCCCAAGGGGCGTTTGGGGTGTCCCAGGGGATGTTTTGGGGGTCCCAAAAGGATTTGGGGTATCCCAGGGCCCATTCTGGAGAATTTGGGGTGTCCCAAGAGGTGTTTTGGAAGTATTTTAGGGGATTTTGGGATGGGTTTTGGGGGGATTCTTGGGTGGAGTTTTGGGGAATTTGGGGGGGAATTTTGAGTTATTTTGTGGTCGATTTTCAGGGATCTTAGGGTGGGTTTTGGGGGGATTTTTGGGTGGCTTTTAAGGGGGATTCTGGGGCGGGTTTTGAGGTGGATATTGGGGTGGGTTTTGGAGGTGTTTTCAGGGACTCTGGTGTGGGTTTTGGGGATTTTGGTGTGGATTTGGGGTGTATTTTGGGAGGGGTTTTGGGGGTATTTTTTGGGTGGGTTTGGGAGGAGATTAAGGGGGATTTTGGAGCATATTTTAGGGGGATTTTCAGAGATTTTACGGTGGGTTTTGGGGGGAATTTTGGACTGGATTTTAGGGGATTTTGGGGTGAGTCTTGGGGGATTTTGAGGAATTTTGGGGCGGATTTTGGGGGAGATTTTTGAGTGGATTTTGGGGGGGATTTTGGGGTCTCACGCACCCGGGCCCATGGGCAGCCCCTCGGCCTCGGCCCCATGGCGCAGGACGTAGCTCAGGGCCTTGGACAGCCGCACCCCGGGGTCCTGGGGGGACCCAAAGGTGACCCCAACCCCCCCTTGGAGACCCCAACCCACCCCTGGGCACCACCCACAGCCCCCCCACCCCCATGGGCAACCCCCAAGCTTAGACCTCCTCCCCAAATTCAGCTTCAAACGTCCTCCCCCCCTTCAGTATCTCCCCAATAGTTGGACCCCCCCCGCGCATTTATGGGTCCCCCCCAACTTTGATGTGTCCCCCTCCCCACTTTGATGTCCTTCCCTCCCCATCCCTAGGGTCCCCCCCTTGGGGTCCCCCCTCTCCCGCCATTTTCGGGGTTCTTGCCCCCTCCCCTTCCCATGTTCCTCCCCCTCTCCTTGGGGTGTCCTTGCCACCTCTCCCTCGTGTCGCCCCCGCCCCTCCTCGTATCGCCCCCCCTAAATCCGGGGTCCCCTCCCCAAATTTTGGGGTCCCCCCGCCCCTTCCCCACCTCCTCCTTCCGCCTCCGCCGCCGCTGGGCGGCGCCCGCGCCCTCCCCGCCGGCCATGGCGGGCCACGTGACCGCGCGGCTCCCGCGCCACGTGACATCCCGGCCCCGCCCCAACCCCGCCCCCCCGCGCCGCGTGACTCCTCCCCCCGCGCCGCGTGACTCCGCCCCCAGCTCCACGTGCCGGCTCTGTCACGTGTCCCCCTCACGGATTCCCGCCTCCACCTCGCGCCTTTCGTTGCGGGTCTGGGGGTTTTTATTACCGATCCCCCTCCCCACAAAAAAACCCCAAAGGGGATTTTCACCGCAATCCCCTGCTCTAGGACCCCCTCGCCACCCCTCAGTCGAGTTTCCGAGCCCCCAATTTTTGGGGGCCCCGAGGACCCGCCCGGCGCTTGGCCTCGAGCTCCCGGCGCCGCTGCTGCTCCCGCTGCCGCCGGCCCGGCGGGGGCCCTGAGGGGACACGGAGGTCACCGAGGGGGACAGGGAAAATGGGGGTCAGGGGGAGCGGGGGGACGAATGGGGGAACAGGGGAGTCATAAGGGGGGACAGGGAGAGGGTGGTTTGAGAGGTGAGGCCCTGAGGGGGTCTAAGGTGGGGTCCCAGGGAATGGGGGTTCAGGGGGAGTTACTGAGGGGGTCTGGTGTCCCAAGGACATTGGGGAGGGGTCCTCGGAGGTTGGGGAGTCCCTCAGGGGCATCGAGGGGTCCTGGGGAAGGACCCCAAGGGGTTTATGGGGGTCCTGGGGGAGATTTGGGGAGATGTCTGGGGGGGGTCAAGGGAGTCTTAGGAGGTTCAGAGAGTCTGGGGGTGTCTTGGGGGTCCCAGAGTGGATCTGGGGGGTCCCAGGTGGGTTTGGGGAGTGGCGTGGGGGTCCTGGGGGCGGTTCTGGGGGTCCCAGGGGTGTTCTGGGGAGGTCTGGGGGTGTCCTGGGGTGGTGTGGGTCCCAGGTGGGTTGGAGTGTCCTGGGGGGGTCCGGGGGATTCTCGGGGTGTTTGGAGTGGGTCTCGGGGGGTCTGGGGTCTCGGGGGGGTCCCAGGGGTGTTCTGGGGGTGTCTGGGGTGGGTCTGGGGGGTGTCTGAGGAGGGGTCTCACCGTGCTGGCTGGGCAGCGCCTCCCAGGCGTCCTCAGTGCCCCACTCACCCCCCACCCCCCACCCCCCCTCACCCTCATCACCCCCCCCGACTGGGGGAGGGGCGCTGGGGGGGGGCTCTGTGGGGGTGGGGGGCTGCGGGGGGGTCCCCAAATCCTCCGGGCTGCTGGCGGGGGGGCTCCGGGGCAGCTCCATGTCCTGGGAGGGAGGAGGGGGTACAGAGATGAGAAGATGGGGAGGGGTCACACTGTGCCCCCCCCAACCCCCAAAACTCACCTCCAGACTCCCCCAGTCATCATCCCACCCATCGCCATCTTCCAGGGGGGGCTCCTCGGGGGGCGGCTCCTCGCCGGGGGGCTCTGGGGGGGCAAAATGAGGGCTCAGGGGGGGTCCCCAAATCTGGGGGGAGGGTCCCCATGGCTGGGCGGGGCTCAGGAATTTTGGGCGTGGGGGGGGGATAAAGGGGGAGGGAGTCACTCACCTTTTGGGGGGGCCGCGGGGGTCTCGGCCGGGCTCTGCGGGGGTCCCTGCGTGGGGGGGGGCTGTGCGGGGGCCGCCCCCCCCTCGCCCCCCATCAGGCGGGCGGTCAGGGAGGTGACACCGGTGACAGCCCAGGACACGGCCGCCCCCAGCCCCCCCGCGCCCCCTCCCGGCACGGCGGCGGTGCTGGGGGTGTCTGTGGAGGGAGGGGAGGGGGTCATGGGGGGGGGGACACCCCCAAACCACCCCTGTGTCCCCCCCACCCCCAATTCTCCCTCCATCCCAATTCCCTCCCATTCCCCTGACCTTCATTTCTCCCCCTCCCCACAATTTTTGGACCCTTTTCCTCTAATTTTTGACCCTCTCCCTCCAATTTTAGGGCCCCCTCCCCACAATTTTTGCCCCCCCCCCGCAGTTTCTCACCGCCCTCCTGGACCCCCCCGGCCTCGGCTGCCGCCTCCAGCTGCTCCAGGAAGCTGCGAATGGCCCGGAACGCCTGGGGGGGGGGGGCAAGGGGACCCCAAAAGTGAGAGACCCCCCTGGACCCCCCCCACCCTTCATAGCACCCTGGGCCCCCCCAAGGAGTCACTCCGTTTCTCTGGGACCCTTCCCCAAATTGCTCTGGGACCCCCCCTCAGCACCCTGACCACCCCCCCTAATTGCTGTAGGAGCCTCCTCAGCACCCCCTGCTTTGAGACCCCTCCTTAGTGCGACCCCCAACCCATTTTATTGGGAGCTGCAGTACCCAAACCCCCTCCCCAGTTCCTCTGGGTCCCTCCCCAACCTTAAAACCCCCTCCCCAATTCCTCTGGGTCCCTCCCCCAACACCCAAACCCCCTCCCCAATTCCTCTGGGTCCCTCCCATCCCTCCAGAACCCCCTCCAACCCCCCAAAACCCCCTCCCCAATTCCTCCAGCCCCCTCCCCAGACCCCAAACCCCCTCCCCAAATTCCCCCAGCCCCTCCCCATCCTGACCTGCTGCCGCACCCCGGGGTGGGGGTCCACGGTGAGGGCGCACAGGGGGGGCAGCACCCGGGTCGCCACCTCGGGGGGGGCGTAGCAGCCGTGGGTGGCGGCAAAGGCGGCGACGGCCGCGGCCCGGGCGGGCGGGAACGGATCCCGGGTGGCCCGGGCCAGGGCGGGGGCCAGGACCCGCCGGCGGGTCTGGGGGACACGGGACAGTCAGGGGGACAGGGGGACAAGAGACAGTCAGGGGGAAGAGTCAGGCGGGACAGGGGGACATGGAGGGAGGGGACAGGGGGAAAGTCAGGGGGACGGGGACACAGAGGAGTGGGGAGAGTCAAGGGGGACACAGAGGGGACAGTGGGGGGGACACAGAGAGGGGACAGGGGACAGTGAGGGGGACAGGGGGACACAAAGAGAGGGGGGACAGGGAGAGGGGACGGGGGACAGTCAGGAGGACAGTGGGGGGCAGGGACAGTGAGGGGGGACAGGGAAACTGAGGAGGGGGACAGGGGACAGTCATGGGGGATGGGGACACAGAGAGGGGACAGTTGAGGGGACAGGGGGACACAGGGGGATGACAAGGGGACGGTGAGAAAGGGGACAGTGAGGGGGGACACAGAGAAGGGACAGTGGGGCAGTGAGAGGGGGGACAGGGAGGGGGGATAGAGAGACAGTGAGGGGGGAACAGGGAAGGGAGATGGGGACAGTCAGGGGGGATGGGGACACAGAGGGGGAACAGGACAGTGAAGGGGGACAGGGGACAGTGAGAGGAGACGGGACAGGATCTGGGGGGTGACAGGGGGACAATGAGGTGGAACAGTGAGAGGAGGGGACAGGGGAAAAGGGTCCCAGGTGACCCAAACCAAGGTAGGGGGGTCTGGAGAGGGGCACAGGAGAAAATGGGTACTGGGCCAGTGTAGGGGGATTTTGGGGGGGTTCAGGGGGTCTCGGAGCTCACCTGGGCGGGCAGGTGGGGGGGCCCCAGGCACAGCGTGGGGGTTTTGGGGGAGGTTAGGGGGTTCAGGGGGTCTCGGAGCTCACCTGGGCAGGCAGGTGGGGGGCCAGGCGCCCCAGGCACAGCAGGGAGGTTATGGGGATGGGGTTTTGGGGGTTCAGGGGGTCTCGGAGCTCACCTGGGCAGGCAGGTGGGGGGGCCCCAGGCACAGCATGGGGGTTTTGGGGGAGGTTTGGGGGTTCAGGGGGTCTTGGAGCTCACCTGGGCGGGCAGGTGGGGGGCCAGGCGCCCCAGGGACAGCAGGGAGGTTATGGGGATGGGGTTTTGGGGGTTCGGGGGGTCTCGGAGCTCACCTGGGCGGGCAGGTGGGGGGCCAGGCGCCCCAGGGACAGCAGGGAGGTTATGGGGATGGGGTTTTGGGGGTTCAGGGGGTCTCGGAGCTCACCTGGGCGGGCAGGTGGGGGGCCAGGCGCCCCAGGCACAGCGTGGCGTTGCAGCGCAGGGGTCCCAGCGCGTCCCCCCCCTGCACCCGCAGCAGCAGCCGGGGCAGCTCCCCCCCCCTGCGCCCCTCCCCCAGCTTGGGCGCCAGCAGCACCATGGACTGGGGGGGGGGACAGAGAGGGGAGGGTCAGGGGGCACCCCCAGATGGGATTTGGGGGGATCCAACCCATTTGGGGGTGCCCAGGTGGTTGGGGGAGTCCCATCCCACCCGTTTTGGGGGTACCCAGGTGGATTTGGAAGGAGCTTCCCAGGTTATTGGGGGGGGGCTCCAGGTGATTGAAGAGTTCTGCCCATTTTGGGGGGGGTTCCCACTCAGTCCCACCCATTTTGGGGGTCCCCAGGTGGATTTGGAAGGAGATTCTTGGGTTATTGGGGGGGGTCCCCAATGAGTCCCACCCATTTTAGGGGGTCCCCACTCAGTCCCACCCATTTAGGGAATAGCCAGGTGATTTGGGGGTGTCCCCAGGTGGGTTTGGGGGTCGTTATTTGATTTTTAGAAAAGTCTCCAGGTGGTTTTGAGAGATCTCCAGGTAAATTCTGGGGGAGTCCCAGGAAGTCTGGGGGGCCTGGGTGATTTGGGGGCGTTCCCAGGAGATTCTGTGGGTCCTGGGTTATTTAGGGGAGTGTTCCCAGGAGATTTGGGGTGTCCAGGATGATTTTGGGGGCTCACCTTGACCGTCTGCTCGCGGATGGCCGGGTTGGAGTCCAGGAACCCATGGGCGACGTGGGGGAAAATTTGGGAATCCACCGTGGCCTCAGGCAGGAACTCGATGTACTCCTCGAGCTGGGGAGGGGCTGTGAGACCCCTGAACACCCCCAGGGACCCCAAAAACCCCAATCACCCCCCCAGGGACCCCCCCAAAGCTCCTCTGAGTTCATGGACCCCTCCCAGCCCCCCCAAACCCCATAGACACCCCCCAGTCCCTCCCAGCCCCATCCCAGTTCTTCCCAGTCCCATCCTAGTTCCTCCCAATGCTTCCTAATCCCATCCCGCTCTTCCCACTCCCTCCCAGTCCTTCCCAGTAACATCCCAGTCCCTCCCAGTTCTTCCCAGTCCCTCCCAGCCCCATCCCAGTTCCCTCCCAGTCCTCCCCAGTTCCTCCCAATGCTTCCCAATCCCATCCCGCTCTTCCCACTCCCTCCTAGTCCTTCCCAGTAACATCCCTGTCTTCCCACTCCCTCCCAGTCCCATCCCAGCCCCATCCCAGTGCTCCCAGTCCCTTCCCAGTCCCTCCCAGTGCTCCCAGTGCTCACCAGCTGCAGCAGGCGCAGGCGCAGGCCCCGCTCAGGGGACGAGAAGAGCCGGACGAGGACGGGGACGATTCGCTCCTGGTACTCGGGGGGGTCCAGGACCTTCGCCACCTGAGGTTGTGGATGGGATTTTGGGGGTTACTGGGGGGGATTTTGGGGGTCCCACCTGCAGCAGCAGCGTTGGGAGGTTCTGGGTGGGATTTTGGGTGTCAGGGAGGTTTTACGGGGGGATTTTGGGTGTCAGGGAGGTTTTAGGGGGGGATTTGGGGTGTCAGGGAGGTTACGGGTGAGATTTCGGGGTCACTGAGATTTTAGGGGGGGATTTTGAAGGGGTCCCACCTGTAGCAGAGGGAGCAGGGAGGTTGTGGGTGGGATTTTGGGGGTCAGGGAGGTTTCAGGGGGGATTTGGGGTGTCAGGGAGGTTTTAGGGGGGATTTTGGGGTCCCACCTGTAGCAGTGGGAGCAGGGAGGTTGTGGGTGGGATTTTAGGGGCCAGGGAAGTTTTAGGGTGGGATTTTGGATTTTAGGGGAGTATTTTGAGGGTGTCCCACCTGCAGCAGGGGGACAGACAGGTTGTGGGTGGGATTTTGGGGTCCCACCTGCAGCAGTGGGAGCAGGGAGGTTGTGGGTGGGATTTTGGGGGTCAGGGAGGTTTCACGGGGATATTTTGGGGGGTGTCCCACCTGCAGCAGCAGGGGTGGGATTTTGGGGGTTATGGGTGGGATTTTGGGGTCCCACCTGCAGCAGGGGGGACAGAGAGGTTGTGGGTGGGATTTTGGGGTCCCACCTGCAGCAGCAGCAGAGGTGGGGAGGTTGTGGGTGGAAATTTGGGCGTTATGGGTGGGATTTTGGGGTCCCACTTGTAGCAGTGGCAGCAGAGAGGTTGTGGGTGGGATTTTGGGGTCCCACCTGCAGCAGTGGGAGCAGGGAGGTTGTGGGTGGGATTTTAGGGGCCAGGGAAGTTTTAGGGTGGGATTTTGGGTTTTAGGGGAGTATTTTGAGGGGTGTCCCACCTGCAGCAGGGGTGGCAGAGCGCTGGCATCAGCGCTGCCCAGCTCCAGGGCCTCGAGCAGCCTCGGGAGCAGCTTGTGCCTCCGGAAGGGCCCCGGGAGGGACTCCAGGAGAGGCGGCAGCTCCTGCAGGAACGTCCGGCGCTCCGAGGGGTCCCGCACCTGCCAGGGGGGCCCAGAAACACCCACGGGGTCAGGGGGGACAGGGATGAAGATGAGGAAGAGGATGAAGGAATGGGAGCGAGGAGGATGATGATGAGGGGACAGGGATGAGAGGATGAAAGAGCAGGGATCAAAGGATGAGGATGAGGATAAAGGAACAAGAATGAACGTGGGAATGGGATGAGGATGAAGGAACGGATCAGGAGACAGCAATAGGATGAGGATGATGATGGGGATGAGGAGCACGATGATGAAATAGGGATGAGGCTGAAGATGAGGATAAAAGCACAGGAATGAACATGGGGATGGGATGAGGAATGGATCAGGAGACAGCGATAGGGATGAGGATGATGGTGGGGACGGGGAGAAGGAACAGGAATGAGGATAAAAGGACAGGAATGAATATGGGAATGGGACGAAGATGATCAAGGAATGAATCAGGAAACAATAGGGATGAGAATGATGATGGAGATGAGGAGCATGATGATGAAATAGGGATGAGGATGAGGCTGAAGATAAGGAAGGGCATGAGGATGAAAGGACAGGAATGAACATGGGAATGGGATGAGGATGAGGATCGAAGAATGGATCAGGAAACAACGATAGGGATGAGGATGATGATGGGGACGGGGAAAAGGAATGGGAATGAACACGAACGTGAGGAGACGGGGGTGGGAATGAGGATGAGGATGATGGAACAGGGCTGAAGCGAGGCTGAAGGCACACCTGGAAGTGCTCGAGGAAGAGCCCGGTGCGCACCAGGGCACAGGCCAGGAAGGCTCCAGGGCGCTGCAGCCGCTCCAGGAGCGGCCCCGGGCCCGGCCGGGCCCCCGGATCGGCTGCCACCAACTCCGAGAAGGGCGGGATGAGCCCGGGGGGCAGCTGGGGGACACAGGGGGGACACGGGGTCAGGGACACCCCAAAAGTTGGGAGGACACACAATGGGGTCAGGGACACCCCAAGGGTGGGGGGATACAGGGGGGACACGGGGTCAGGGACACCCCAAAGGTGGGGGGACACAGGGGGGACACGGGGTTAGGGACACCCCGAGAGTGAGGGGACAGGGGGGACACGGGGTTAGGGACACCCTAAGAGTGGGGGGACAGGGGGACACGGGGTCAGGGACACCCCAAAGGTTGGGAGGACACACAATGGGGTCAGGGACACCCCAAGGGTGGGGGGACACAGGGGGGACACGGGGTCAGGGACACCCCAAGGGTGAGGGGACACAGGGGGGACACGGGGTCAGGGACACCCCAATGGTGGGGGACACGGGGGGGCCACGGGGTCAGGGACACCCCAAAGGTTAGGAGGACACACAACAGGGTCAGGGACACCCCAAGGGTGGGGGGACAGGGGGACATGGGGTCAGGGACACCCCAATGGTGGGGGGACACGGGGGGGAAACAGGGTCAGGGACACCCCAAAGGTTAGGAGGACACACAATGGGGTCATGGACACCCCAAGGGTGGGGGGACACGGGGGGGAAACAGGGTCAGGGACATCCCAAAGGTTGGGAGGACACACAGTGGGGTCAGGGACACCCCAAGGGTGGGGGGACAGGGGGACACGGGGTCAGGGACACCCCAAGGGCTGGGGGTGAACAGGAATTTGGTGGATCCACAAGTCTGGGGGGATCCCGGGTGTTTGGGGGTGCCCAGGGGATCCCCAAGATTTTTTGGGGAGGGGTCCCTGACCTTGCCGAAGCTGCGCAGAGCCCCCGGCCGGGGGAGGGGTCCATTGAAGACCTCCCAGATGAGGCAGCCCAGGCGCCACATGTCCCCTGCCCTGGGGGGGCCGTGACAGTGGGGAGGGGGCACAGGGGACCCCCGTGGTCCCCTGAACCCCCCCAATGCCACTCCCCCAACTCACCAGGGGTCCCCCTTCCCTCGGGAGGGGTCGCTGAGCTCGGGGGGGTCCTGGGGCCGGGGGGGGTCACTGGGGGGGCGGGTGGGGGTCCCCTCACTGGTGGCCGCCACCCTCTCGAGCCCCCCCAGCTTCCACTCGCCCCCGGGGTCCACGAAGACGGCGTCGAGTCCCAGCGCGTGGTGAACGAGCCCCGAGACCCCCAGGAATGCCAGCGCCGTCTGGGGGGGCAAAAGACCCCCCAAAATCGGTAACCCCCCCTCAAAAAATGAACCCCTCCCACCCAGGAGCCAAAAACGTCTCAGAAACCCTCCCTGGATCCCGGAATACCCCCAGATCCTGGAGACTCCCCCCAAGATCACGGGGATCCCCCCACCCACCTGGGCCCACCCAGATCTTGGGGTCCCCACAAAGGTCTCAGGGACCCCCCCTCAGATTCCTCCCAGCCCCCCCCTCACCAGCAGCCGCTGCAGCCCCCAGGCCACCTCCTGCTCGCCCGAGTCCCCGCTCGGGGGGTGCAGCCGCAGGTGCCGCCGCAGGGGGGTCACGGCCTCTGTCACCAGGTACAGGCACTGCTCCGTCTGGGGGGGACACTCGGGGTCACCCCATGTCCTCCTGTCACCCCCTGTGTCACCCCTGTCACCCCCTGTGTCCCCCCTTTGTCCCCACCATTCCTGTCCCCTAATGTCCCTCCAGTGTAGCCCTGTCCCCTCCAGACCGCTCATTCCCCTGTCACCATTGTCCTTCCAATGTCCCCCTCCAGTGTCCCCATCCCTTCATGTCCCCCCCACTCACCCCCATCTCTTCACTCCCCCAATGTCCCCGTAACTCCTCCAGTGTCCCCACAGTGTCCCTCTGTCCCCTCTTGGCTGCTCATTCCCCTTGTCACCATTGTCCCCTCGTTGCCCCGCAATGTCCCCATCCCTTCATGTCCCTCCCACTCACCCCCCTCCCTTCACTCCCCCAATGTCCCCCCATGTCCCTGTGACCCCCCCCCCAGTGTCCCCACTGTCCCCCTGTCCCCTCCTGACCGCTCATTCCCCCCGTCACCATTGTCCCCCCATCGTCCCCATGTCCCCCCAAAATGTCCCCATCCCTTCATGTCCCCCTCACTCACCCCCATCCCCTCACTCCCCCCATGTCCTGTGACCCCCCCCCACATTGTCCCCGCGGTGTCCCCGCTCCTGTCACCTCCAGGCTGTCCAGGTAGCCCAGGATGTTGGGGTGCCGGAGGCTGCGGAGCCGCTTCAGCCCCGCCCGGGCCAGCGCGGTGGCCCCGGGATCCACCCCCGGGCCCAGGCTGTGAGCAAACACCGACACCGGAGCGCCATCGGCCTGGGGACACGGCGACAGTCAGGGGACACGGCGACAGGCAGGGGATATCGCGACAGGCAGGGGACAGCACGGGGAATAGCACAGGGTAAAAAGGGGGGGACACTGTGGGGACACGCGGGGCCGGAGTAACGACAGGACAGGGGGACACGAGGGGACAGATGGAGATGTGGGGACAGCGGTGACGCGGGGATGGCGACACCGGGACCTGGCGATGGGGGACACGGGGGTGGCATGGGGGGACATGTGGTGACGTGGAGGGGACATTCGGTGACGTGGGGACAGGTGACAGCGAGAGCTGGGGCACAAAGGGACACCGGAGATGGGGACACCGAGGGTCACCGGAGATAGGGACACCGCACACCGGGGGACACCGGGGTGGGGACACGGACGGGACGGGGGTCGCGGGGACATGGGGGGGACTCGGGACAGGGATGGCGGGGCCGTGGCCATGCAGGGATGCGGGGACAGGGAGGGGACACACGAAGGGACCCCCACCCCGACAATCCCCACCTTGCGGCGGCCCCGCAGCAGCCGCCAGAGCGGGGCCGGGGCCGCGGGGTCCGGGAGCGGCTCCGCCTCGGGGTCCGCATCGGGCGGGCCCAGCTCGAAGGGGAAGTCCCGCACCGGGTCCCGGGAGAAGAGCCACATGGCGGGGCTGGGGCCGGGCCCGCGCTCCCGGCGGCTCCCGGGGCTCCGAGCGGCTCCCGGGGCCGGAGCGGGCCCGGAGGAAGCGGCGGCGGCGCCGGGCGGGAGGATCCGGTGACGGACCGAGGGGGCGGGGCTCGGTGAGCCAATGAAAGGCTGAGGGCGGGGTCTGGATGAGCCAATGAGAGAGCGGGGGTGGAAAACGAGAGGAGAAAAAGGCGGGGCCTGGAAGAGCCAATAAAGGGCTGGGGAGGGACCTGAAGGAACCAATGAGAGGCAAAGAATGAGGAAGGGGCGGGGCAAAAAAGGGGCGAGGCCAAAACCAGCGGGAGGGGCCGGGCTTGTAAAGGACACGCGGCAGGAAGCGGCGGTGACGTCACCAAGCGGACCCAGCCGACGTTGCTATGACGTCAGGGGCCACAGGCAGTTACGTCATATGCACCAAGGTCACGCCCCCCCCTCCCGCCCCAATGACGACATAAGGCTGATTGGGACTCTGCAGTTTATTGATCACTGAGGGTCCCTATCGCGATAGGGGGGTCCTGGTGTGATAATGGGGATTCACAGCAATCCAATGCCCCCTCATGGTCCTGGGTCCTTGGCACAGGGGCCCTGTCACGATACAGGAGCACTGTCACAATATGGGGGTCCTGTCATGATCCTCTTCAGAGCAATCCAGGGTCCTGTCAGGATACAAAGCCCTTGCAGAACGTGGGTTCTTATCACGATAAACAATCCCTGTTGTGATATGGGGCACCCCCTGTCCTGGTACTGTGGGGCTCTGGGAAAATGAGGAGCAGGGGGTCCCTGTCACGATATGAGGGGCCCTGTTGCAAAGAGGTGTCCCTGTCATGACATGGAATCAACCCCCCCCTTTACCATGGGTCACCCAAAGCCATGTGAATAAATGAAAGGGGTTTCCCATCATGATAATGGCTCCTTATCGCAATATGGGGGCTCCTGTCGTGATATGAGATCCCTGTCGGGATACAGGGATCACCCTTTTCTCTGGGTTGTGAGATCCCCAAGTCAAGGAGGAAAAATGGGGGGAGTCCCTACCACAATATGGGGCTCCCTGTTGTGATATGGGGGTCTCTGTCGCGATATGGGGGTCTCTGTCGCGATAGGGCCCCAGGCCATCAGCAGTGGCGCCGCGGGGGGTCGAACCCCGCCCCGGGGGGTCCCGGGGGTGCCACCACCGGCGCCTTTTGCTTTTTTTTCGGCCTTTTTGGGTCCAGAGGAGAAAAAGCAAAACCTGAGAAAACCAAGGAAAAGTTTTCTCAGGAAAAGAAAAAACCTCCCGAAACGGGAAAAATAAAAAACAAAAAAACACCTCCCCAAAACAAGTCTGGCCCCGCCCCACGCGATTTGGGGCAAAATGTGGGGAATTTGGGGCCAGAGCACACCCAAAAATGGGTGGTTTGGGGGGTTTGGGGCCCAGCAGGTGCCCCCGGCGCAATTTGGGTGGAGAAATGGGGATTTTGGGTCGGAGTCACGGCCCAGACGCAAAACAGACTCAGAAACGGGGATTTGGGGTCACAGGCGCGTCCCGGTCGCAAAATCGGGCCAGAAATGGGAAATGAGGACGCAAAATGGGCTCGGCTCGGGGGATTTGGGGTTAATCCCGCGCCCCCGGCGCACAACGAGGTCAGAAACGGGGATTTGGGGTCGGCCGCGCGATCCGGGCGCAAAATGGGCTCAGAAAAGGGGATTTGGGGCCGATCGCGCGCCCCCGGCACAGAATTAGCTCCGGAACGGGGATTTTGGGGTTAATCACGCGCCCCCCTCGCATCTTGGGCCGAGAACGGGGGATTTTGGGGTCGGCGCGTCCCGGGGCCCCGCCGGTACTTACTCTGCTGGCTCACCTTTTCCTGCCTCTTTATTTTGGGGGGAATTTCTAGTTTTTAAGCCTTTTTTTGGAGCAAATTGTCCATTTTGGGGCGAATCAAGGCGGTTTTGGCACTGTCACTGTGGGGAGGGGAGAGAGACAACACCCAACCCCCCATCCCCAACGCCTGCTCCTCCATCCCTTTGCTTTGGGGGAAAATCCAGGGGAAACGGTTCAAAAGCTCCTCCCCCTCCCAAGGCACCACGCAAAGGCGCTGACTAAGCATTTTTTTGGGTGAAAAACCCCTGGTTTTGGTTTAAATTCCCAGATGGGGGCGGGCCCTAAGAGCAGCGCATTCTGAAGGCAATTTTTGCAATTTTGGGGTTTTTTTTTTTAAGGTGGGGGGCAAAGCAGCCAAACCCAAAGCTCCCCCTCCTCCCCGTCCATCCCTGGAGTGGCCCATTTTGGGGTGAAAGCGGCACAAATACCAATTTCTGGCTCCCTACTGTTCCTGCAGACCCTGATTTGGGGTTTTTTTGCCCCATTCTGGCTCTTGGAGGCTCCTCTGGCGGGGGCAGGGCCGGCGGGGCTGCAAAAAACACCCACGAGACCCCCCCCACACACACACCCTGTCAGCACAATCCGTTTTTTTTTTTGGGGGGAAAAGCGGCCGAATCGGTCAAACCGCCCGAAGGTCGCGGTTTTCCGCCGGTTTTGGGGGGATTTGGGGTCGGGAGGTGCCCGCATGCCACATCCGGGGGGGGTCCCCGCGCTCCCCCCGCCTCCCGACGCCCCAAAACGGCCGAAATCGCCCCAAATCCGCCGCCCCTCCCCCCACCCCACCCCACCCGCGCGGGTCCCGGGGGGGGGGGCGGGCTCAGGGTGGGGGAGGGGCGCACCCGGTACCTGCCACCGCCGATTTTGGGGGGTTTTGCCTCAAATTTGAGGCTTTCCCGCCCCTCGCTCGCTCCTACACTTACTCGTTTTGGGGACAAAAGTCTAAAATTTAAGCATTCCTGCTGCTGGTTTTGGAGAAAAAAACCTGAAAACATGATTATTGTCCCCTCCCCCCACGCCTGCTCCAGCCCCTCCCTCCAAGGGGTTTTTGGGGGGGTTTTACTTTTTGTTTTCCTAAGGAAATCTCTCGGAGCCTCATTCCTGCTCTTCCAGCTTCACTTTGGGGCAAAAAAGCTTCTTTTTGGTGCTGCTGACTCCTCTCACTTGCGGCTGCGGAAAGGGCGGAAAACACCCCAAAACCGCCCCCTACCCACCAAAAACAAACCGACCTCCCCAAAAAAATGAAATTAAATCGACTCTTACTTCTCTGCATACCCCAGATCTGGGGGTTTTCTCCTCAAATCCCTGCCGGAATCTCCTGAGCGCGTTTTGAGTGCAGACTGGCCTTTTCTGGTTAAATCCTCTTTTTATTTGTTTTTTTCCCTTTCCTCGGCTTTTTCTCACCGGTTTTTTTTTGCCTTTTTTTCCCTGCGTTTTGCTGCTTCCCTGAGGGGGGAAAAAAACTCGAGACACCCCCTCCCCTCTTTCCCCACCCCCTCCCCAAAAAGAAAAAAAATACAAAACATTTTCTTTGATCATTTCTCTCCCTTTTTTTCTTTTTTTGGTTTTATCACCGGCCCCTCCCGCGCGACGCCTTTGGGATAAAAACAAAAGATTTCGGACACTTACTGAGCGGCGCCGGCGGGAGCGGCGGAGCCGGAGGGCGCTGGAGGAATTTGGGGGGTTTTCCCCATTTCTGGGGAGTTTAATAGAAAAAAGGGGGAAAGGGGGAGGGGGCGACGGCGGCGGCGCCTGAAACGACAGAACCCCAAAACCCCCCAAATCCCCCCAAAATTCCCAAACCCCCCAAGGGGGTGAGGCCTCACCCGGCCGCTGCCTCCGGCTCCGTTTGGGGCATTTTCCTCAAATTCCTCAATTTTCCTGGCTCCGGGACCCAAATCGGGATTTTTCTTCCTTTTTCTCCCTTTATCCTTCTTTTTTTCATTATTTTTCGCTTCTATTTTCTCCTCTAAATCCTCTTTGATTTTCCTCTCTTCTATTTTCTCTCTTCTGATTTTTTTCCCTGTTTTCTTTCACTTCCATCTTCTTAAAATTTTCAGCACTTGGGTTTTTCTTTTTTTCTATAATTTTCTATTTTCTTTTTTCTAGTTTCATTTTTCCCAATTATATTTTTTCCAACTGCATTTTTTTCTATTTATTTTACAGTCTATTTTCATTTTTTCTACGTTATTTTCTATATTCTTCTATTTTCTATTTGTTCGATTTTCATTGTTCTAATGTCTTCTATTTTCTCAAATTTTCTAATTTTTTCTACTTTCTTCTATTCTCCAATTTCTTCTCTTTATTTTTCTATTTTCTTTTTTTTTTTCATTTTTTCTATGCTTTTTCAATTTTCTTTTTTCCAATTTCTATTTTTTTCAATTTTGTTCCTCTTTTCTTTTTTCTAAGTTTTTCTATTTTTTTTTCTGATTTTCTTCTATTTTCTCTCACTTTTTTGTTCTATTTTCTGTCTTTCTGCCTTGTTTTCCTCTCTTCTTTCTGCTCCTCCCTTGCTCAACTGCCGCCATTTTACCAAAAAGTCCTTTTTTCCTCCCTGATGGGGCCACTGCGAAGAAAAACTTTCCTTTCCCTGCCGACTCCATCTTCACTCTTCAGTTTTCCTGCTCTTCCCTCAAAATTGGCTCCTCTCAATCCATCCTGATCCTGAAAATGCCGCATTTCACCCCAAACCGGCCGCCCCCGTCTGCGCTGCCCGGCCCGGCCCCACATGGGGACAAAACCACATTTTAAAAAAGCTTTAAAAGCTTTTTTTTTTTAAATAAAATTGAATTTAGGAGCTTTTTTAGCAGAAAACAGCGTATCAAGCGCTTTTTCTTTCTTTAAATTAAAGAAGCTTAAAAAGCTCTTTTTTTAAATAAAATCGCCCCAGCTTAGCTCCGGCTTTTTGAAAATATCACATTAGGATATTTTAAGAATTAAAGAGCTGCGAGAGCTGCATTTTCTCCCAGAAATCGGCTTTGAAAGCAGCGATTTCTTAAAAACCAGCCTTAGAAGCTTCGGTTTGAATAAAAACCAGCTTTAAGAGCTTTTTTAAGGTTTTTCATTCAGTTTTTTCAATTAAAAGTGCCCCGGCTCGCCCTGGCTTTTCCATCTAGTGGAATCACCGCAATTTAAGGATTTTTATAGAAACAAAGCAGCTTTAAGAGCTCAGTTTTCCATAAAGGAAACATCTTTTGTCTCTTCTCCTTAAATAAATATTTAAGAGCCGCTTTTATGAAATAAAGCAGTCTTAGGAGTTCTTTCTATGAAATATCGCAGCTTTAAGAGCTTTTTATAGGCAATAAAGCCATTTTTAGAGCTCTTGGTAGGAAATAAAGCCATTTTAGGAGCTTTTTTGTATAAAATCGAGCAGCTCGAAGCGGTTTTGGGCCGAATTTGGGCCGTTTCGGGGCTGGTTCTCGGCCGGGCGCAGCCGGCGCGGGGCCCTCCCTTATAAGCGGCCCAGCCCCGCCCCCGCGGGGGCGACAAAATAGTCCCTAAAATCGCCAAAAAAGGGCAGCAACCCCCAAAATGCCCCCCAAAATCACCGCCCGCAGTGTGAAAAAACTTCTTTTTTAATTATTTCACTTTTTTAACCCCTTTCTTCGATTTTTTCCCCTCACAAACTGCGCCCCCTCCCCCCCCGCGTCCCCCCGCGGCCGTGGGCCTTCGGCCGGCCCACGCAGTCCAGCACGAAAATGGTTAAATTTAACAGAGGTTTTTTTGTTCGGTTTGGCCGATTCTGCCCTAAAATCCCTTGCTTCGACCTTCCTGGGTGGTTTTAGAGGTTTTTTATTCATTCATTTTACTCAGGTTTTTGCATTTGCTGCGTCACCGGGCTGGGCCGCTGCCAAAAAGGCGCCGTTTCTCCTCTAAAGGGCCACAAATCTTGGATGGAAAAAAAGTTTTTGAAGGAACACAGACCCCAAAGCCCAAATTTTCACCAGTTTTTGTTACTCAAAAAAGCCCAAACAACCCTTTTTTAACCCTTTTTCCCACCATGATACAGCACAGCCCTAACCACCATTTTTATTTCCTTTTTTACGACAGAAATGCTTCAAAATCTTTGTGTTTCGCCCAATTTCAGGCCATGCTGAGTCATGGAAGTCTCTATTTTCAATAAGGGGGATAAACCCCCCCTATTTTGATGCATTTTAAGGCATTTTTGGGCAATTTAAAGCACTTTTTTTGGCATTTTGAGGCGTTTCCGGGCAGGAAATGACACCCCAAAAAATGCTGGAAGGGAGGGGACAACCCCCATCCCCAACCTTTTAATTATCATTCATTAAAGCTGCTCTGGGGCTAATTAAAGCTGCTGACGAAAACAATGAGGCGTTTTGGGGGTGTGGGAGGAGCTGTTCCGACATTTTTTGGGGCGTTTCCTGCGGGAGAAAATATTTCCTTATTGTTATTAATGATTTTCTGGGCTATTCCACCATTAAGGCTCTCTAATGTAATTCTTCCCCCCATTTCAGGTGCTGGAAAAGGCCTTCCACAAAAATACCCTGATTTTATGGAAGGTTTATCTCAATTATCATTTTTACAGCAATAATTCGCCTATGTGCAGCTGGTTTAAGCCCTAATTTAAAATTTAAAATCATTTTAGCAACTCTGACATGGCCAAAGTTCATGTTTTCTGCATCAAAATACCCCAAAAGCTGCTTTTTCCTCAGGAGCTGAGCCTGGAGAGGTCATTTTAAAACATTTTCCTCTAGAAAGATGCTCTTCTCCAAATCTTTAGTGTTTCTTAGGGGAAAAAATAGAATAAAAAAATCAGTTTTAGATTTTTTTTTAAACTAGGATAGCACTAAAGCTTCCAAAGAGCCTCAACAGCACTTTAAGGTGAGTTTAAGCCATTTTTGGAGTACAGGACACAGGTTTTGCCCTCAAAAATCACCACTAAACCAAACCCTGCAGCTTTTCAGCTTTTAAACCCAAATGGCTGCTTTTAAACCCAAAATGGGAGGCTGCCCCTCCAGTCTCCCTAGCCCCCTTTCTTAGTGGGGTTTTTAGACAAAACCACCTCAATTCTTCACGCTAAACCCACCATTTCCTTGAGGCGTCACAGCTTTTTAAAACCCGACTCTTTTTAGCGACTTTTCGCACAAAAATTACCTCACGAAAAGGAGCGCGTGCAGGAGGGGACTTCATCGCATCCCCTCCTGCCGGGGCCCCTCAAACCGCGGCTAAATGGGCACAAACGCCCTCCCCCCGCTCACTCCCCTCCCCCACAGCCCCGACTTTCATTCTGCCCCTCCCCCACGCTCATTTTACAGGCAAAAAAAAAGAAAATTGGGGGCGGGAGCGGCCGCGGAAGGATCCGGCGGAAGGATCCAGCGGCAGGATCCGGTGTGAAGTGACCTCCGGCCATGTGGCCGGCGGAGGGATCCCCGCGCGGAGGGATCCGAGAGTGAGGCGTCAGTGGGCGGGTCCACATGGGGACCCCGCCCCCTCACCAGGCCCCTCCCTTGGCTTTGCCGCAGTCGCCGCGGGGGCGGTGTCGGGTGCGGGAGTGCGGCGTCATCGCTCCGTGCGCTCCGCATTGGGCGGGGGAAGCGCCGAGTCACCTCTGCCGCGTCCGGAGAGGCTGAACGGTTAAAAAAATCACCCTTTTCTCCTTGGTTTTACCTCAGAAAAGCCCGAGTCCCTTTAGGAAAATCTCATTTGCCTCAGAAATGGCCGACTTCCGTCACAAAATGACCGATTTCCCTGAGAAAATGTCCGGTTTGCCTCAGGAATGTTTGATTTTACCTCATCAGTGTCTCACTTCCCTCTGAGACGTCTGGTTTGTCTCAAAAATGTTTTGATTTCCCTCAAGAAGTGTCCGATTTGCCTCAGAAGTGTCCTACTTGCTTCTAAACTGTCTTACTTCCCTCACAAATGTCTGATTTGTATTTAAAAAATGCTTCATTTCCCTCAGAAAGTTCCCGATTTGCCTCAGAAATGTCTTATTTCCCTCACAAATGTTAAGTTTTACCTCAGAAATGTCTTATTTTCCTCAGAAAAATATAACTTTTATTCAGTCATAACCCGCCCTCCCCCCCCAAAATGGCGCCTTCCCACAGGACCAGCCCCGTGAGGCGGGGAGGAGGATCGCGTCCTTCACGATTTCCCTCAGATAATCTTTATTCCAAAACATTTCTTTATCCTATCAGATATTTTTATTTTAGTTTGTAAATATTGGATTTCAGAGCAGTTTCTCTGTGATCTTAAGGCCCTGATAACACCGACCCTTCCCACAGCACAAAACCCTCACCGATTCTGCCTTAAAAAATCCTTACATTTCTAAAAAGCACTTTGAGAAAATGAAGTTATTCGGGACTGAGGCAGTTTTGCCGCAGAGTGGAGGCGTGTGTGGTTTATGGGTAAAAAATGTGATATTTTTGATAAACGCAGCCCTGCTGGGTGGGAAAAGGGAGGAAAATGGGGTTAAATAGTGAAATAGGGGGATTTTTTGTGGGTCTGTGAAGGTCCCAAATGCACAACGAGCGATGCCCCAAAATCAGCAGGACTTGCCCTAAAAATGGTGGAATTTGTCCCAAAGGTCTCATTAGTGCTAATGAGAGGGAGAAGCCCTCTCAACACAGAAGCCCCTGACACAGGTGACAAGTGTGACATGTGTGACACACGCGTGTCCCTGAGTCCCCAGCCCGAAATGGCCGCTGCTGTCACGTGGGGCCGCCATTTGGCTACGTTGGCCACAAACCCCCCAGAATGGGCCCCAAACTCCCCAGAACTGGCCCCAAACCCCCTAGAATTGGCCCCAAACTGCTGCGGCTTGTCCCAAAGTCCCCTGAATGGACCCCAAACCGCCTGGAATAGGCCCCAAATCCCTCAGAACTGGCCCCAAAATCTCCCAACTCCCTCAGACCCCCCAGGAACTGGCTGGAAAATGATCTGCATGTTCCCAAATCAGCTCCAAATATCTCAAACTAGATCAAAACTGCCACGAATTAACCCCAAACACCCCAAATAAGTCACAAACCACCCTAAATCAGCTTTGATCCGCCTCAAACCACCCAAAATCATCCCCAAACTGGTATCAAACCACCTCAAACTGCTCTGAATTAACCCAAATCAACCCTGATTTGCCCCAAAATGCCCCAAATTCCACCAAACCCTGTCTGGGGAGAGGGGCCGGGGGTCAGTGCAGTTTATTGGGGTGTGTGAGTACAAAGAGGGGGGGGCTTCCAGTGCTCCCAGTCTGAACTGGGAGGGGTTTGGGGGTCCCGGGGGGGCTCAGCCCTGCTCGGAGCCGGCCCCCCCCGTGCCCCCCGCCACGGGGCTGTAGGAGCCGCCCCCGGCCCCCCCCCGGCTGAAGAAGGACGCCGAGCGCCGGGGGGGCTTCACCCGCCGCAGCTCCTGCCCTGCATGGGGGGGGACATTGGGGTGGGATTTAGGGCAGGAACCGCCTCGGGGTCACCTGTGCCACCCCACAGGTGTCCCAGACCACGCTGTGTCCCCTGCTGGTCAGACTCTCCCCCAAGGTCCTTGTCCCCCCCCCCGCCATGTCCTCTGACCGCCCTCCTGTCCCCCTCCTCAACCCCATACCCCCCCAGCAGCTGGGGTCACCCCATGTGTGTGTGTGTCCCCCATGTCCAGCATGGTCCCTGTTGTCCTCCATCTCCCCGTATACCTCCCGCTGTGCCCAATGTCCCTCATGTCGCTGCTGTACCCCATGTCACCAATGTCCCTGATAGCCCCCTTGTCCCCATGTCCCCCTGTACCCCCCATGTCCCCGTTGCCCCCCATGTCCTGGTTGTCCCCAGTGTCCCAGATGTCCCCGATGTTCCAGGTATCCTCCATGTCCCGCTGTCCCCCATGTCCCTGCTGTCCCCCATGTCCCCAATGTCTCCCATGTCCCTGCTGTTCCCCATGTCCCGAATGCCCCCATGTCCAAAATGCCCCCATGTCCCAGATGTATCTCATGTCCCAGATGTATCCCATGTCCCCGCTGTCCCCCATGTCCTCGATGTCCCGAATGGCCCCGATGTCCCCAATGCCCCGAATGTCCCCGCTGTCCCCCATGTCGCGCTGTCGCCTGTCGCACCGTCCCGCACGTAGTCGATGGTCGCGAGGCGCTGCAGGCGGGGCCGGGTCACGCTCTCCTGCCGCCGCAAGGGGGCGCCACGCGCTCCGGCCGCCTCGGGGGGCGTGGCCGCGGCACCGGCGGGGGGCGGGGCCTGTTCCTCGGGGGGCGGGGCCGCCCCGCCCAGCTCGATGCAGCACTCGATGAGGGCGCTCATCAGCTCCGCCTGGGGGCGCTGTCAGCACCGGAGCGAGACCCCCACCAGGGACCCCCAAAACCCCCCGGGACCCCCCCAGGGAACCCCCGAACCTTCCCCCCCAGGACGCTCCCTCAGAGACCCCCCTGGGACCCACAAACCCCCTCCACAGACCCCCAAACACCTCCGGGACCCCGCCCAGGGAACCCCAAATCCACCCCAGAGACCCCCCCTCCCCAGGGACCCCCAAAACACCCCCAGGGATACCCAAAACAACACCCCTGGGACCCATCTCAGGACCCCCAAACTCACACATAGGGCCTCCAAATTATCCCCAAACACCCCCAAACTGACCCTCCCAGGATCCCCAAACACCCCCAAACTGATCCCCCAGGGACCCCACCCAGCTGCCCCCTAAAGCGCCCCCAAACCCTCCTTCTGCTCCCCCCAAACTCCCCCCCAGAGCCCCCCACTCGCACCTGTGGGGAGAACACGCGCAGCAATCGGTTCACGGGGGCTCCCTCGTGGTCCCCATCGAACTCCAGCCACAGCTGGGGGGGCTCCGTGGGGTCCCCCTCCTGCCCCCCGGGGTCCCCGTCCTGCCCCACGGCCCCCACCAGCTCCCAGCACAGCTCGGGGTAGGTCAGGGACAGCAGCACATGCTGGGAGGGGGGCACAGGGGTTAACCACAGAGCCCCCTGACCCCCATCCTGCCCCACAGAGTCCCCCTGACCCCCATCCTGCCCCCCCAGACCCCCCAGTACCTTCTGGCGGGGGTCAATGATGGTGACCCCCTCGAGCCCCACGGCCACGCTGACGGGGCGCAGCCCCCCCCGGGCCAGCAGCCCCCCTGACGGACGCTCAATGGCTCCTGGGAAAAAGGCACACCTGGAAACGGGGAGGGGGGACAACACACCTGGGTCACCCCAAATTCTGGGTCCTCCCCAAATTTATGGGGCCCCAGGTGCAGTGTGGGGTGAAGATGCTGAGGAACTTGGGAGTCTAGAAGGAGTCCTGGGGGAGTCCTGTGGGTCTGGGGGGGTCTCTGGGGCTCAGATTACGGGCGGTCTCTGGGAGAGCTCCCTGGGGGTCTGGGGGGCTCATTGAGTGTCTCTGGGGGGCAGGGCGGGTGCACAGGGGGTTCTTTTGGGGTTCCCTGGTGATTTGGGGGGGTCCCCGTCAATCTGGGGGTGTCCCTGAGCTCTGCAGGGGTCCCTGGGAGGGGGCTTGGTCAGGGTCCCTGAGGGTCTGGGGGCATCAGTGGGGGATGTCTCATGGGGGTCTCTGACTGGGGGTGTCCCTTCTGGGATGTCAAATTTGGGGTGTCCCTTTGAGGTGTCCCATTAGGGGTGTTCCACTGAGGTGTGACATTTCGGATGTCTCATTTTGGGATGTCCCATTGGAAGGTGTCCAATTGGGGGGTGTCACACTGAGGTATCCCTTTTGGAGTGTCCCTTGGTGTCCATCCCATTGGGGGTGTCCTATTGAGGTGTCCCATTTGGGGTGTCCCTTTCGGGGTGTCCCCTGGGGGTCTCTAATTGGGGGGTGTCCCCCGGAGGTGTCTAACCGGGGTCCCCCCCCTCACCCGTAGCCGGGCAGGGCGTGGCAGCGGCGCAGGAAGTCCCGGTACAATCCGGCAGGGGGCGCCTCGGGGCCCGGCGCACGCGCAAACGCCTCGAGCAGCCGCTGGGAGGGGCCCGGCTCGCGCGAGCGCCGGAACAGCGCCCCCCAGCGGGCCGGAGGACCCGGCGGCAGCAGCTCCCCCAGCAGCGGCCTGGGGGCGACACCGGGGGTCACACCGGGATCGGGAGGGGCACGGGCGGAACATGGGGGTCAGGGGGTACCGTGGGGCGCGGGATGGGGTCCCGTGGGGTGGGGCAGTCCCGGAGGGGTTCCCATGGGTGGGTCCCAGGTGGCGGGGATCCCATGGGTGGTCGCCTCCCAGGTGGGGGATCACGGGGGTGGTCTTGGGTGGGGTCCCCAAGGGAATCTCAGGGGTTCCCTTGGGTGGGAGTCCCATGGGCAGGGGTTCCCTCGGGTGGGGGTCCCATGGGCAGGGGTCCCGCGGGCAGGGTCCCGCCGGTGCTGACCGCAGGCTGAGCTCCGTGTGCCGGCCGGGCTCGAAGGGCCCCAGGCGCAGGCGGCAGCTGAGCCCCCCCAGCTCGGCCGCCTCGGGGGGGTCCACGGGGTAGCGCCCCCCCTTGAGCTGCTCCCGCGCCTCCTCATAGAGCAACCGCAGCAGCTCCTCCTCCTGCAGCTGAGACCCACAGACACCCCCAGGTCACACAGAGAGACCCCCGAACCACCGCAGACCCCTCCCTGAACCCCCCCGTGCCCCCTCCCGTGGATCCCCCCACATTGGGGACCCCCCTGTCCCCCCTCACCTCCAGCTCGCGGCTCTTGGGGAAGAACACGTTCCTGCGCAGCTGCAGACACGGCTCATCTGGGGGGGCAGGGGGTCAGTGGGACCCTCGAGGAGACCCTCCTGTCCCCAAAGGGTCCCCCCGCGACCCCCCAGCCCCTCACCTTGGGCGATGGCCGCGGGCGAGCCGAGGCTGAAGCGCAGCAGCAGCTCCGGCCAGTGCCGCACCAGGCGCAGGGGGCGGTGCCGCGGCTTCAGCTGCACCTCTGGGGGGGACACAGGGCTGGCACCCACCTGGGGACCCCCACGGGGACCCCCAAGGGCACAGGGACCCCCCCACCCCATCCTCCAGGGGATCCTCCTGTCTGTCCCTCATGGGACCCTCCAATGTCCCCTGGTCAGCGAGCAGCTCTGCTCAGAACCGAGCTGTGACCCCCTCAACCCCCCATATCCCCATGGTCCCATTTCCCTTCTGTGTCCCCATGTCCCCAAGTGTCCCAATGTCCTTTTGCGTCTCCCCATGGCCATGTCCTGCCTATGTCCATGTCCATCTGTCCCCAAAAATGTCCCTCCCCTTGTCCCCCCCTCACCGAGCAGTTCCGACCCCAACAACAGCACAAGCTGTGACCCCGCCATGTCCATGTCCCCCCAATGCCCATATCCCCCTGTCCCTCCCAATGTCCCCCCATGTCCCCATATCCCCCAATGTCCCCCTGTCCCTCCATGTCTCCATGTGTTCCCCTGTGTCCTCATGTCCCCCTGTCCCCTCTGTCCCTCCTCACCGAGCAGCTCCGACCCCAACCACAGCGCAAGCTGTGACCCCGCCATGTCCTCGTATGTCCCACGTTCCTCCCAATGTCCCCCCAATGCCCATATCCCCCTGTCCCCCCAGTGTCCCCCTGTCCCCCTCACCGAGCAGCTCCGACCCCAACCAGAGCGCGAGGGCGTCGCTGGCGGCGGGCGGGAGGCGCAGCGCCCCCTGCAGGCGGCGCAGCAGCTCCGCGGCCGTGGGGCCCGGGGGCGGCTCCAGCGGCAGCGGCAGCGCCGACCCGTCCGGCAGGTACAGCAGGGCTGGGGGCGCCGCGGGGCGTGAGACCCCTCCGAGACCCCCACATAAACCCCGGGACTCCCACACAACCCCCGGGACCCCCACACCGCCCCACAACCACCCCCGTCCTCACTGACACAGCCCCGACCCGTCCGGCAGGGCTGGGGGCACCGGGGGGCGTGAGACCCCCACCCAGGGAACCCCAAACCCATTCGAGACCCGAGACCCCCACCCAGGGAACCCCAAACCCACTCGGGAGCCCCAAACCTCCCCCGGGACCCCACCCCCCCAGACTGACACACCCCCGGGACACACCCAAAGGACACACGGGGGGGGTCCCACGGCCACGCCCTCCCCCAGACCACCCCCCCCTAAAGTGTCCCACGCTCCCCCGGGGGTCTTACGGCCCCCAAAGCGCCCCACACCCCCCACCCACGGGGGTCCCACGGCCACGCCCACACCCGGACTCGCGGCTCCGCCCCCTCCCGTGGCCCCGCCCCCTCACCGGCGGCGCCCGGCGGGGCGGACGCGCCCTCCCCCTCCGCCTCCCCCTCCCCGTCCATGAGCGGGGTCACGGAGGGGTCACCGTGGGGTCACCGCGGGGTCACCGCTCCGCGCGCTCCTTGCGCCGGTCCCGCGCGCGGGGCGGAAGCGCCACGGGTGGGCGGAGGGGGCGGGGCCGATAGGATGACGTCATTTTGAGGGCGGGGCCCATGAGAGGGGGAGAAGCGCCCCCTGGCGGAGGGGAGGGCTGGGACCCCTCCCCGGGGGGAGTTTGGGGGGTCCCGGGGGCGGCGCAGGAAGAGGCGGAGCCGCTGTACGAAGTATAGAACCGTGTATTCCTCTGTGCGCGGCGGGGGGGGCGGCCCGGGGGGGCTCGGAGGGATTCGGGGCGGCTTTTGGGGGGGTCCCGGCAGGACCCCGGGGGGGGAGGTCCCGACGCCAATCGGGGCTCTCGAAATTAAAAAATAAACCCAAAGAAATACCCGGGGAATGGGGAAGGGGGGCGAGGGGGGGGGCGGTAAAAAACCGATCCGAGGTTGGGAAGGGGAGCGGTTTGAGGGGGGGGGGGCCCACACCCCACGCGGGGGGGTCCCGCGCGCCCCCCGCGCCCCCCCACACGCGCGCCGCCCCCCCGGTTCCCGCGGCGGGGTCGGGGGGGGGGGACACACACACAGAGAGACCACAAAGGCGCCCCCGCTGCGGCGGGCGGGGTCGGGGGGGTCGGGCGGGTGAGACCCCCCCCCCGGGAATGGCGGCGGGGACCGGGGGGGGTCGGGGGGACACGCGCGGAGACCCCCCCTCACACGTAATACTCCTTGTCCTTGTTGCGCCGCGCTTTGCCCGGCGCCTTGGGGGGCGCGGCCGCCGCTTTCTCCTTGGGGGTCCCCGCGGGCGGGGTCGGGGACGCGGCCCCGGGAGCCCCTCCCGGGCCCCCCCCGGGCGCGGCGGGGGCGGCCCCGATGTAGTGGCGGCTCTGGTCCACCTGGTAGGAGCCCTCGTCGCGGTTGCGGTACTTGTACATGGCGTAGAGGAGGATGAGGATGCAGAGCGCGGCGGCCGCCACGATGCCCACCACCATGCCGGTGGTGCCGCCCGCCTCCCGCACCACCTCCACCGCTCCGGGCGCGGCTGTGGGGGGCACGGGGGGGCGCCGGGTCACGGGAGGAGCCGAACCCCCCCCGCGCCGCCCCCCGCCGCCCGCGCCGCCCTCCCGCGGGTGCCGCTCGCCCGCCGGCACCAGCCCGGGCGGAGCCGCTCCCGCCACCGTGGGCTCGGTCCCGGCGCCGCGCGGCGCGGCCGTGGCCGCCGGAGGGGCGGCGGCCTCGGGGCTCCCCCCGCCCCCCAGCCCCGCGAAGTCCTCGTCGTCGGCCGGCGGCTGCTCGGGGCCGGGAGCGTGGCCGGGCTCGGGTTCGGGGTCCGCCGCCTCCCCCGAGGCGAAGCCCGAGGGCTCGTCGCAGTCGGGGCCGCAGCCCGGGGGGGCGCGGGGGGCGGCGGGGGGCGCGGGGGGGCCCGGGGACGCCGGCAGCACCAGCTCCCCGCCTGCGGAGACAGAAACGGGACGGGGGGACCCCCGTCAGCCCCCGGCGCCGCGCCCCCTGCGCCCCCCGACCCCCCCCCGCCGCCTCCGGCCGCCTCCGCGCCAGCTCCGCTCTAAGGTTACTTATTTCTTTCTTTCTTTTTTTTTTTTTTTTTGCATTTTTTAGCTAATTCCTCCTCTACTTCTTTTTTTTTTTTCCTCGGTTTTTTTTTGTTTTTTTTTTAAGAGCAAACCGCGGCGCTGCCGTCAACTTACATCGCGGGATGGGGCCGGGTGATTTTAGCGTGGAGGAAAAAGAAATTGCAGGAAGGAAGGGAAAGCACACAAAAAACGAGAGAAAGAGAAAAAAGAGAAAAAAAGAACAAAAAGAAAAGAAGAGAAGAGACACTCGGTGAGAAGGTGCCGCGGCCACCCCTGCGGCGCCAGCGCCCGGCCCCGGCCGGCCCCGGCCACCGCCGGCCACCACTGGCCACCGGCCCCCGGCCATCAGCCACCGGCCATTGGCCACCAGCCTCGGATCCATCCGTCCATCCATCCGTCCATCCATCCATGAACCATCTGTCGATCTCTAAATCCATCCATAGATCCTTGAATCCATCCATCCATCCATCCATCCATCCGTCCATCCATCCATCCATCCATCCATCTGTCCATCCATCCGTACATCCATCCATCCATGAGCCATCTGTCCATCCCTAAATCCATCCATGGATCCCTGAACCCATCCTTGAATCCATCCATCCATCCATCCTTGAGTCCATTCAGCCATCCCTAAACCCAGCTGTGTCCATCCAATCCTCATCCATGTGTCCATCTGTCTTTGATTCCATCCATCCATCCATCCATCCATCCATCCATCCATCCATCCATCCATGTATCCATGTGTCCATCCATCCATCATCCATCCATCCATCCATCCATCCATCCATCCATCCATCCATCCATCCATCCATCCATGCATCGATCCATCGATCCATCCATCCATTGTCCATCCATCCATCCATCATCCATCCATCCATCATCCATCCATCCATCCATCCATCATCCATCCATCCATCCATCCATCCATCATCCATCCATCCATCCATCCATCCATCCATCCATCCATGTGTCCATCCGTCCATGTGTCCATCCATTCATCCCTAAATCCGCCCCTTCAGCCACCTGGCCACATGTCTGTGCACCCTCAGATCCTCTGACCTCAAATCTGCTAATCCATCCATCCATGCGTCCATCCTTGTGTCCATCCATCCATCCATCCATCCATCCAACTGTCCATCCGTCCCTCCATCCGTCCATCCTTGTGTCCATCCATCCATCCATCCGTCCGTCCATCCATCCTTCAACCCATCCACCTATCCGTGTGTCCATCTGTCCATCCACCGGTCCAGCTCTCCATGGATCCACCCATCCGTGTGTCCATCCATCCGTGCATCCATCCCTGGATCTGTTCCCATCCATCCATCCATCCATGGACCGCTGTCCATCATCCATCCATGGTCAATTGTCCATCCATTGTCCGTCCACTGTCTGTCCATTGTCCGTCCATGTCCATCTGTCCGTCCCCCGCTCCTCCCCCTTCCCCTGACCGCTGCCACCACTCCCCCACAAATGGGGTTTTGGGGGATTGGAGTGTCCTGGGGACACCTGTTGGGGACATCCAGGTGTCCAGGTGACACCTGTGGGTGCCAGGTGTCCAGGGGGGGTCTCCAGTGTCCAGGTGACACCTGGGGGTGTCCAGGGGGTGTCACCGTGTGACACTGGGGGTGGGGGAGGGTCCTCGCCAAGGTCCTGGTGGCAGCACAGGTGTGACAGCGCAGGTGTCACACGGGGTGACCCCAGACCGGGGCATCCTCCCTGTCTGTCCAAGTGTCCGAATGTCCGAGTGTCCATCCGTCAGGGGAAGCAGGGGGTGGGGGTGGGGCCTGCACAGCCCCTGAGCTCAGGTGTGCGCTCGGAATGGGCGGGAACACCTGTGCAGGTGGGGGGGCGGGGCCACAGGTGAGGGGCGGGGCCACAGGTGGGAGGGCGTGTGCAAGGGGGGGCACCTGGGTGTACAAGGGGGGCACCCTGGTGTGGGGGGGGGCTGAGTTTGTGGGGCAGGCATGAGTTCAGGTGTGTGTGTGTGAGTTCAGGTGTGTGTGAGCTCAGGTGTGTGTTTGAGTTCAGGTGTGTGTGTGAGTTCAGGTGTGTGTGTGAGTTCAGGTGTGTGTGAGCTCAGGTGTGTATGCACACCTGTGTCTGTGAGGGTGTGAGCAGCTCCTGTCCAGGTGTGTGTGAACAGTTCAGGTGTGTGTGCACCTGTCCAGGTGTGTGTGAACAGTTCAGGTGCATGCACACCTGTGCAGGTGTGTGTGTGTATGTGCACACCTATACAGGTGTGTGTGAACAGTTCAGGTGTGTGCACACCTGTGCAGGTGTGTCTGTGTCTGTGTGTGTCTGTGTGTGCACACCTTTGTAGGTGTGTGCGTGTGTGCACCTGTCCAAGTGTTTGTGAACAGTTCAGGTGTGTGCACACCTGTCCAGGTGTGTGAGCAGCTCCCGTACCCGCGTGTCCCCTTGCCGTGAGCAGCCTGGCATGTTCCTTGCTCACACGCGTGTGCAACACCTGCATACCCCTACACCTGTGCGTGTGCACTCCCCACACCTGTGCGTGTGCACACCTCCGCCGGGGGGGTTTGGGAAGAGCCCCGGGCTCTGCGGCCGTGCCACACGCGCGTGCCAGGCCGTGCCACACGCGCGTGCCCGGGGCCCCGGAGCAGCACCCACCTGTGCCCGGCTCACACTCCTCCAGGTCCTCGTCATCGCTCGGACACTCGGCCGAGGCCACCAGCAGATCGTCCGTGTTCTGGGGGGGACATTGGGGGGTCAGTGCGGGCCTGGGGACCCCCAAACCCCCCCAGAGCCCCCCAGGACACAGGGAGGGGTGTCAGGGGTCACCTGAGCGCACCCAGGTGTGCGGGATCCAGCGCCTCTCTGGGGTCCCCCCATACCTGCCCCACTCTCAGCCCCCCTACCCCCCATATCCGGCCCTTGGGACCCCCCATCCTTCCCCAAATTCCCTGCAGACCCTCCCCCCTTTTACCCCTCATCCCCCATCCTTGGTAGGACACTCTCACAATCCCTCCCCGCCTCCCAATTTCCCACTCCCCATTTACCTGTCCCAGTGCCACCCCCTCCCCTAAACCCCCCCACCCACCATATCCAACCCTGCAGACCCCAGACCCCCTTTTAGCCCCCATCCTTGGTAGGACACTCCCTCAATCCCTACCCCCCCAAATTCCCCACTCCCCATTTACCTCTCCCAGTGCCCCCCATCCCCTAAACCCCCCTACCCACCATATCCACCCCCCAGACCCCATTTTAGCCCCCCTCATCCTTGGTAGGACCCTCCTTCAATCCATCTCCCCCAATTTCCCACTCCCCATTTAGCTGTCCCAGTGCCTCCCCCTCCCCTAAAACCCCCCCCAAATTCACGACCCCAGACCCCCATTTCCGGCCTCCCCATTTACCTGGGCGACGGTGTCGCGCAGGGTGGGCGAGCGCCCGCGGCGGGTGGTGGTCGTGGCCATGGTGGTGGTGGTCTCCATGATGGTGGTGGCCATGTCGGGGGGCGCGGGGGTGGCGCCGGGGGGCGCGGGGGGCGGCGGGGGGTCCCCCACGAGCCGCAGGTCCCCCTCGAGCCGCACGCGGGGGTGTCCCTCGGCCGCCAGCGCCAGCAGCTTCAGCCCGTTGTAGTAGAGCCCCGAGAGCTGCCCCTGGAAGGGGCGGCCGCGGTCCCGGCCCCCCACCCGCACGCGCGCCTGGCTGTTGAAGATGGTCAGCTGCCGGCCTGGGGGGGAGAGCGGGGGCTCGCACACCTGGCACACCTGGTACCGGCTCACCTGTGCCACCCGTGCTACCCCAGAAATGTCACCTCACTCACACACATCTCCCAGCTGGTGGAAAGGGGCAGCTGCCGGCCTGGGGGGGAGAGGGGAGGGCTTGCACACCTGGCACACCTGGTACCGGCTCACCTGCATCACCTGTGCTACCCCAGCAATGTCACCTCACTCACACACATCCCCCTGGCTGTTGAAGATGGTCAGCTGCCGGCCTGGGGGGGAGAATGGGGGCTCGCACACCTGGTATTGGCACACCTGTGTCACCTGTGCTACCTGTGCTACCCCAGAAATGTCACCCCGACATTGTCACCTCACTCACACACATCCCCCTGGCTGTTGAAGATGGTCAGCTGCCGGCCTGGGGGGGAGAGCGGGGGCTCGCACACCTGGCACACCTGGTACCGGCTCACCTGTGTCACCTGTGCCACCTGTGCTACCCCAGAAATGTCACCTCACTCACACACATCCCCCTGGCTGGTGGAGAGGGGCAGCTGCCGGCCTGGGTGGAGAGTGGGGGCTCGCACACCTGGCACACCTGGTACCGGCTCACCTGGCTCACCTGTGCTACCCTGACATTGTCACCCCAACACTGTGACCTCAACGCCATCACCCTGACACTGTCACCCCACACTCACACACCCTCTCATGGATGGAGACGGGGGGTTCACACACCTGGCACACCTGACACACCTGGCACATCAGGTACCGGCTCACCTGGCTCATCCTGACACTGTCACCCTGGCACTGTCCCATGGATGGATGGGGCAGCTGCACACCTGGCACGGCCTTATCTCACACCTGGCACACCTGGCACAGCCTTATCTCACACCTGGCATGGTCTCACCCCACACCTGGCACAGCCTTATCCCCACACCTGGCACAGCCTTATCTCACACCTGGCACACCTGGCACGGCCTCACCCCACACCTGGCACGGCCTTATCTCACACCTGGCACACCTGGCATGGTCTCACCCCACACCTGGCATGGCCTTATCCCCACACCTGGCACACCTGGCACAGCCTTATCCCCACACCTGGCACACCTAGCACGGCCTTATCCTCACACCTGGCACGGCCTTATCTCACACCTGGCACACCTGGCACAGTCTTATCTCACACCTGGCACACCTGGCACAGCCTTATCTCACACCTGGCATGGTCTCACCCCACACCTGGCACCGCCTTATCCCCACACCTGGCACACCTGGCACGGCCTCACCCCACACCTGGCACACCTGGCACGGCCTCACCCCACACCTGGCACACCTGGCATGGCCTTATCCTCACACCTGGCACAGCCTTATCTCACACCTGGCATGGTCTCACCCCACACCTGGCACAGCCTTATCCCCACACCTGGCACAGCCTTATCTCACACCTGGCACACCTGGCACGGCCTCACCCCACACCTGGCACACCCACACACCTGGCACGCCCCCACACTGCCCCACCTGCCTCACCCTGCCACGCCCACCCTCCACCGCCCCCCGCCCGCACACCTGGGCACACCTGGGTGTGCCTGGCACGAGGAGCTGCCCCGCCCCCCCTCCCACCCCCCTCCCCCCCCGGGCAGTTAAAGGGACCCCAACGCCCCCCCCGGCCCCCGGCTCCGCTCGGGCTCAATTCGGCCAATTTTGGGTCATTTGGGGCGGGGGGGGAGGGGCAGGGACCCTGCCGGGGCGGGGCCGGGGCGTGCGAGGCTGGGGCGGCTCCTGTGCACACCTGGACACACCTGTGCGCCTTCCTCACACACACCTGGCCTTGTGCACACCTGGTGAACACCTGGTGCACACCTGCTCTGGTGTGCACCTGTCCTTGTGCACACCTGTCCTGTGCACACCTGGCATACACCTGGTGCACACCTGGTACATGTTCCAGCCATGGCATACACCTGGTGAACACCTGGCACACACCTGGCGCACACCTGTCCTGTGCACACCTGTCCTGTGCACACCCGGTGCCATGGCTCAGACCTGGTGCACACCTGGTGAAAATTCCAGCCATGGCACACATCTGGCACGCACCTGGTGCACACTTGGTGTACACCTGTCCTGTGCACACCTGGCGCACGCCCCAGCCGTGGTGCACACCTGTCCTGTGCACACCTGTCCTGCGCACACCTGGCGCAGCCCCGGCCCCGGGCAGTGCGGGGCAGGTGCGGGTTAGGGGGTTTAGCGGGTTTATGCGGCTTTAGGGGGGCTCTGGGCTCAGCGCGGTTTAGGGGGGCCGTTAGGTGCGTTAGCATCCCTTTAACCAGGTAATGAGGGGGCGGGGCAGGGGCTGGCCCCTCCCCCAACACCTGGGCTCCATCCCCGGACACCTGGGGGGGGTCCCTGGACAACGGGGTCCTCCGGGACCTGTGGCTCCTGGACACCTGTGGGGCCCAGGTGCTGCGACCCCCAAATATCGGGGTCCCAAACGCCGGGATCCCCGAACACCTGGGACCCCAAACAGGTGGGTCCCACACACCTGAGTGCCCACATTCCAGGGCGCCCAGGTGTGGCGGTGCCCAGGTGTGGGAGCCTCCAGGTGTTGGGGGGATCCCAGACACTCCCCAAATTCAGTGGCTTCCAGACACCTGGGACCCCAAAAAAATCTCTGGGTGCCGGCCACAAGCGGGTGTGCCCAGGTGTGGGGGGCGCCCAGGTGTGTGGGGGCGGTGCCCAGGTGTGGGGGGTGCCCAGGTGTGGGGGGCGCTCGCTGCCGTTACCTTTGTCGAGCAGCCACTCATCGACCACCCGCCCCAGGCGGAAGGGGATGCGCTGCCGCGCCAGCGCCAGCCGCTCGCTGTCCCCGCTGCCTTCGGAGGGAGGAGAAGAGCGTTACGGGGACACGGGGCAGGGCACGGGGACACCGGCACGGGGTGGCACCGGCGGGGGCATCGGCGGTGGCGGCACGGCTGTGTCACCGTGTCACGGAATGGTGGCACTGCGGCATTGGCGGCGGCAGCGCTGTGGTGGGACCGTGGTGTCAGTGGCATTGTTGGTGTCACCGTGATGGGACCATGGTGTCATTGTTAGTGGCATCATTAGTGTCACCAAGTTGGGACTGTGGTCTCAATGGCATCGATGGTGTCACCAAGATGTGACCGTGGTCTTGTCATTGGTGTCACCATCAGTGTCACCAAGATGGGATCGTGGTGTCATTGTCAGTGGCATCATTGGTGACCCCAGATGGGACCGTGTTCCCAATGGCATCATTAGTGTCACCAAGATGGGACCGTGGTCTCAATGGCATTGTTGGTGTCACCAAGATGGTACCATGGTGTCATCAGTTAGTGGCCAGTTAGTGGCACTCTTGGTGTCACCATCAGTGTCACCATGATGGGACCGTGGTGTCATTGTTAGTGGCATCATTAGTGTCACCAAGATGGGACCGTGGTCTCAATGGCATTGTTGGCGTCACCAAGATGGTACCATGGTGTCATCAGTTAGTGACCAGCTAGTGGCACTCTTGGTGTCACCATCAGTGTCACCATGATGGGACCGTGGTCTCATTATAGTGGCACTTTTGGTGTCACCACGGTGGGATTGTGGCTTTGCCATTGGTGTCACCATCAGTGTCACCATGGTGGGACCATCATTACTGGCACCAATGGTGTCACCATCAGTGTCAGCATGGTGGGACTGTGGTCTGGCCATTGGTGTCACCATCAGTGTCACCATGGTCTCATCATTAGTGCCACCACTGCTGTCATCATGGAGGGACCATGGTCTTGCCACTGTTGTCGCCATCGGCATCACCAGTGGCACCATTTATGGCAGCCCGGTGTGGCCACACTGTCACCACGCTGTGACCGTGGCCTCATCCCTGGTGTCACCATCAGTGTCAACCATGATGGGATCACGGTGTCACCATGAACGTCACCATGGTGGGACAATGGTGTCACTGACAGCGCCATCAGGGTGTCACCATTGGAATCACACTGGCGTGGCCACAGTGTCACCACAAGTGCCACCACCAGTGCCACCATGGCAGGACGATGGCACAACCATCATGCCACCTTTAGTCCCACCACAGATGTCACTGGTGGTGCCACCACGCCGTGACCACGGTATGACCATCAGTGTCACCACAAGTGCCACCACCAGTGCCACCATGGTGGGACAGTGTCACAACCACCATGCCACCTTTAATGCCACCACAGATGTCACCAGTGGTGCCACCACGCCGTGACCACGGTGTGACCATTGCTGTCCCCACAGCCGTGACGCCCCTGCTGATGTCCCCAGCCCTGGCCGTGGTGTCACCGGGGTGGGGGTGGCCCTGGGGGGGTTTATGTGGCCTTTAGGGGGGCATTAGCGGGGGAGGGGCAGGGGGTGTGGCCGTGGGACCCCTCGTTAGCGCTGCCTCGTTAGTGCCCTCGTTAGGGGGGACCCTGGGTGTCCCCAAGCACCTGGGGTGACCCCGGGGTGTCCGAAGGTGCCATGGGGGGGCTTGGGGGTGCTCTGGGGGTGCCCTGGGGTCCCTACAGGTGCCATGGGGGTGTCCCAGGGGTGTCCCTGAGCACCCTGAGGTGCCTTGGGGTGTCCCAGGGGTGTCCCTGTGGTGTCTCAAGGTGCCATAGGGGTGTCCCCAAACACCTGGGGTGTCCCTGAGTGGTACCTGGGGGATACCTGGGGGTACCTGGGGGTTATCTGTGGGGTCTGTAGGAGCCCTGGGGGTACCTGGGGGTACCTGGGGGGTACCTGTGGGGTCTGTAAGAGACCTGGGGTGCCCCTGAGTGGTACCTGGGGGTACCTGGGAGTACCTGTGGAATCTGTAGGAGCCCTGGGGAACACCTGGGGAACACCTGTAGGGTCTGTAAGAGACCTGGGGGTACCTGGGGAACACCTGTAGTGTCTGTAGGAGCCCTGGACGTACCTGAGGTGTACCTGGGGTACCTGGGGTACTGTGGGTCTGTAGGAGCCCTGGGGAACACCTGGGAACACCTGTAGGGTTCTTTAAGAGACCTTGGGGTACCTGGGGGTACCTGGGAGGTACCTGTAGGGTCTGTAACAGCCCTGGGGGTACCTGAGGGGTACCTGGGGGTACCTGGGGAACACCTGTAGCATCTGTAGGAGCCTAAGGGGAACACCTGTAGGGTCTGTAACAGCCCTGGGGGTACCTGAGGGGTACCTGGGGAACACCTGTAGTGTCTGTAGGAGCCCTGGGGAACACCTGGGAACACTGGGAAACACTGTAGCATCTGTAGGAGCCCAAGGGGAACACCTAGGTCTGTAACAGCCTGGGGTACCTGGGTACCTGGAACACCTTAGGGTCTGTACAGCCTGGGTACTGAGGTGTACCTGGGGGTACCTGGGGAACACCTGTAGTGTCTGTAGGAGCCCTGGGGAACACCTGGGAACACCTGTAGGGTTCTTTAAGAGACCTTGGGGTACCTGGGGGTACCTGGGAGGTACCTGTAGCGTCTGTAACAGCCCTGGGGGTACCTGAGGGGTACCTGGGGAACACCTGTAGGGTCTGTAACAGACCTGGGGGTACCTGGGGAACACCTGTAGTGTCTGTAGCAGCCCTGGGGAACACCTGTAGGGTCTGTAACAGACCTGGGGGTACCTGGGGAACACCTGTAGCGTCTGTAGCAGCCCTGGGGAACACCTGGGCCATCCCTGGGGGTGTCTCTGGGGGCCCTGGGGTGCCCGGGGCGCGGCGGGGGGTACCTGGCGGGTAGCGCTCGTGCAGGGGGCCGCCGTCCACCTGGAGCGTGGCGTTGCCGCCGCTGCGCGTGAAGCGGACGACGTGGAAGCGCCCATCGCTGACGGCCGCCCCCCGCTCCTCCAGCGCGATGTCCTCGGTGCCCACGTTGAACAGGACCCCCACGGCCCCCTGAACCTGCAGGGTGGGCACGGGGGGCGCCGGTGGGTGCCTGTCCCACCTGCCCCAAGTCCCCCCCTGCACCCCAATTTTGGCTGCTCTTATGAGGCAAAAAATCGCCAAATTTGGCTTTTGACAGGAACGCACAGAGCCCCCCCCCCTTCCTAGACCCCCAAACCTCCTCAAGACCCCCAGACCTCAATTTTTTCCTCTCCTGCAGAGCTTCAGGATGTCACCAAATCCAACCTTTAGCAGGAAGCCCTGGAGCCCCCCATTAAACGCCCTGCACCCCAATTTTGACTGCTTTTACAATGCAGGAAATCACCAAATTTGGCTTTTAACAGGAACCCACAGAGTGCCCCCTAAACCCCCTCAGGACCCCCAGACCCCAATTATTTCCTTCAGGATGTCACCAAGTCCAGCCTTTAGCAGGAAGCCCCCCAGGACCCCCATTAACCCCCCTGCACCCCAGATTTGTCCCCTCTTATGCTGTGGAGCTGAGGGAAGTCACCAAACCCAGCCTTGACCAGGAGTCCCCCAAACCCCCCCAGGACCCCCATGAAGCCCCCAACCCCTAATTTATGATGCAGAACTGCAGGAAATCACCAAGTCCAGGAACCCCTGGAGATCTCCTGAAGATTGCCTGCACCCCCAGCACCCCCAGACCCCAATTTCTGAGCCCCCCTTACAATGTGGAGCTGCAGGAAGTCGCCGAGCCCGGCCACGCTCTCCATGCACAGGAACACTCCCAGACCCCCTAAACCCCCTAAACCCAACCCTAACCCTCTATACCTCACCCCCAGCACCCCAGACCCCAATTTGACCCCCTTACTATGTGGAGCTGCAGGATCCCGAGGCCGGCCGCGCTCTCCACGCGCAGCAGCACCCCAGACCCCCTAAACCCCCTAAACCCCAGACCCTAACCCCTCTATCTCGCCCTCAGCACCCAGACCCCAATTTGCCCCCTTACAATGTGGAGCTGCAGGAAGTCGCCGAGGCCGGCCGCGCTCTCCACGTGCAGCAGCACCCCCAGACCCCTCTAAACCCCCAGACCCCTAAACCCCTCTATACCTCCAGCCCCTCCCAGCCCCCCCAGCACCCCCGTACCCCAATTTCTGACCCCTCCTTACAATGTGGAGCTGCAGGAAGTCGCCGAGGCCGGCCGCGCTCTCCACGCGCAGCAGCACCGCGTCGCGCTGCCGGGTGCTGAAGCCCAGGGCCAGGCGGTCAGCGCGGGTGCTGGGCCGGTCATTGGGGGGCCACGTGTAGGTGATCAGGGCCCCCCCCTTGCCGAAAATGTACGTGGTGCCCGCTGGGGGGGGGGAGAGAAAAAAATGGCGGGGTCAGGGGGGCAAGAAAAGGGGAGCCAGATCTGGGGGTGGGGGGATTTGGGGGTCGCTGAGTGCAGGGGGACCCCCTGGAATTTGGGGACTTCAGGAGGGACCCCGGAGTTTGGGGGTGAATTGGGATTTTTGAGGGGGGACCCCAGGGTTTATGGGGAATTCTGAATTTGGGGGGGTCCATGACATCCAGGGGGACTCTGAGGAATGGGGAGGGGTCTGAGAGCTGGGGGGGGGCCTCTGAATTTGGGGGAGGGGCTGTGGGGCCATCAGGACCCCCCAATGTGTGGGGGTCCCTCATGTAGCCCCCCCAATGGCCTTGCACGAGGGCTGAGGGTGCACAAACACATCCAAAATATATCCAAAACAGGCAAAAACACCATAAAACCCCCAAAACCATCCCGAAACAGCCAAACACACCCTAAAAAACACCAAACACACCCCAAAAATGCCAAACACACCCCAAAAAATGCCAAACACACCTAAAACCATCACAAATCACCTCAAAACCACCCAAACACCAAAAGCCCACTACAAAACACCAAAAAAAACCCCAAACACTCCCCAAACCACTCCAAAATGCCCCCAAAACACGCAAACACCCCAAAACCACCTGAATGCACCCCAAAACCATCACAAAACACCAAAAAACACCCCAAAACCACCCCAAAACCACACGTGACCCCACAGGGCCCTCCCAAACCCTGCCCGGGCCTGGCGTGAGGAGGGAGAGGAGGAAGAGGAGAAAGAGGAAGAGGGGGAGGAAGGCTGTTCCAGGTTCCCAAGGCAGCGAGGAGGAGGAGAAGGAGGAAGAGGCGGTGACAGGGGAGGAGGAGGAGGGGGAGGAAGGCCAGGCTGAAGTACCCGCGAGCAGCTGGGGAGGAGGAGGAGGGTGAGAAACAGGAGGAGGAGAAGGAGGAAGAGGAGGAGGAGGGGGAGGATGAAGGCTGTCCCACCTTCCCAAGGCAGTGAGGAGGAGGAGGGGGAGGAGGAAGAGGAAGGAGGGGGAGGAGGAGAAGGGGGTGAAGGAGGAGGAGGAGGAAGAGGGGGAGGAAGGCCATCTGTGTCCCTGTCATGGTGAAGAGGAAGTTGAGGGAGTGTGAGGCTGAAGATGAGGATGATGATGATGATGAGGGTTTTGGGGTCCCTGAGAGGATGAGGAAGGGGAAGGCTGATGAGGAGGGTGATGAAGGCTCACTGAGCTGGCTGCGGGTGAGGAAGGGCCGGTGGATGGACATGGGTAGGAGGAGGATGAAGGTGATGGTATTGAGGGTGATGAAGGCTCATTGTGGTGCCCATGGGTGAGGAAGGGCAACGGTGATGGGGAGGATGAGGAGGATGATGGTGAGTGGGATGAGGATGAAGATGAGGATGATGAGGAGGATGAGGAGGATGATGTGGACGATGATGTGGGCGATGATGAAGGCTCACCATGGCGCACGTGGTTGGTGGCAATGGGGAGGGTAAAAAGGATGAGGATGATGAGGAAGGTGAAGATGAGGATAAGGAAGGTGAGGATGAGGATGGGGATGTTGAGGATGATAAGGAAGGTGAGGATGATGGTGAGGATGGTGATGGGGATGATGAAGGCTCACCATAGTGGCCACAGGTGAGGAAGGGCGCGCGGTTGATGGTGATGGGGAGGATGAGGATAACGAGGTTGATGATAAGGGTGATGATGAAGGTGAGGATGATGACAATGAGGATGAGGATGATGAGGGCTCACCGTGGTGGCCGCGGGTGAGGAAGGGCGCGCGGTTGATGGCCATGGGGAGGATGAGGATGATGATAAGGATGATAAGGATGACAATGAGGATGAGGATGAGGAGGGCTCACCGTGGTGGCCGCAGGTGAGGAAGGGCGCGCGGTTGATGGCGATGGGGAGGATGAGGATAAGGAGGTTGATGATGACGATGATGATGATAAGGAAGGTAATGATGATGATGAGGAAGGTGAGGATGAGGAGGGCTCACCGTGGTGGCCGCGGGTGAGGAAGGGCGCGCGGTTGATGGCCATGGGGAAGATGAGGATGATGATAAGGAAGGTGAGGATGATGATAAGGATGATAAGGATGACAATGAGGATGAGGATGAGGAGGGCTCACCGTGGTGGCCGCGGGTGAGGAAGGGCGCGCGGTTGATGGCGATGGGGAGGATGAGGATAAGGAAGATGAGGATGATGATAAGGATGATAAGGAGGATGACAATGATGAGGATGAGGATGAGGATGAGAGGACATGAGGATGAGGAAAGGCCCGGGATGGCCCAAGGGTGAAGGAGAGGACGCATTGAGGATGAGGGGCTCCGTGGTGCCGCGGGTGAGAAGGGGGCGTGCGGTGATGATGGCATGGAGGATGACGCGTGGCGGCGGGAGTGGTGCACGAGCGACCCAGATGAGCGACAGGCGCGCAGGAGCACCCGGCGCCCGCGGGCGCCCGGCCCCCCATCGGCCCCTCAGCGACCCCCCCCCATCCGGCAGCGCCGGGGGGACCCCAGCGGGGGCCCGGGGGGGGCCCCCCGAGGGATGGCCAGGGAGAGGGGGGAGCCCCCCAATCGGGAGGGGGGGAGGGGGGGAACCCCAAATTGGGGAGGGGGGAAGGGGAGGAGGGAACCCCAAATTGGGGTGGGGGAAGAGGGGGAGCCCCCAAATTTGGGGGGAGGAGGGGAGCCAAAGGGGGGAGGGAAACCCCAAATTGGGGGGGGGAAAGAGAGGGACCCCAAATTGGGGGGGTGAAAAGAGAAGGGAACCCCCAAATTGGGGCGGTTAAAAGAGAGGGGGGAGCCCCCAAGTTGGGGGGGTGAAAAGAGAGAGGAACCCCTGAATTTGGGGGGTGGACAAAAAGGGGTGAGCCCCCAAATTTGGGGGGTGGAAAGAGAGGAGAACCCCAAAATGGGGGGGTGAAAAGAGAGGGGGGATCCCCAAATTTGGGGGAGTGGAGGGAGAGGGGGGAACCCCCAAAGTGGGGAGGGGAAAGGAGAGAGGAACCCCCAAATTGGGGGAAGGAGGAAGAGGAGGCAGCCCCTGAATTTGGGGGGGGGGTTTAAAAAAGAGGGGGGAAACCCCCCAAAATTTTGGGGGGGGGGTTTAAAAAAGAAAGGAAAGCCCCCAAATTTGGGGGGTGGAAGGAGAGGGGGGAGCCCCCAAAATGGGGGGGTTAAAATAGAAGGGAACCCCAAATTGGGGGGGTGAGGTTGGGGAGGGAAAGGGGACCCCCGAAATGGATGGAGAAGGGGATGGGGGAGTCCCCAAATGAGGAGGGGGAGCCCCCAAATGAAGGGGGCGGTTCCCAAATGAGGGGGTGGAGGTGGTGGGGGGGGGGAAGGAGAGACC
>NW_026992239.1:492968-518550 GCF_028769735.1 Zonotrichia leucophrys gambelii
GGGGACATTGGGACATGGGGGGGGACCACGGGGGACATGGGGGGTCCTGATCTCCCCCCCCCCCGTGAGGGACACAGGTGTGGCACGTGCTGTCACCTGTCCCTCGTTAGGGGACAGAGCCACCCCGGGGCAGGGACACGTGTGTCCCTCGTGTCCCTCGTGTCCCTGTGCGAGAGCCCTGGGGGGACACGGAGCCCTCGTGCCAGGCACAGGTGGCACAGGTGTGGCACAGGTGGCACAGGTGACACCCGCGGTGCCACCTGCCCTCCTTAAGGGCCACCATGGCGGCACCAAGGAAGGGACGGAGCCACCTCAGCCAGGGACACTTGTCCCGTTTGGGGACACTTGTCCTGTGCCACGGTCACACAGCGAGGGGACAAAGGCCACCTGTCCCCCCCCTGCTCGCTCCTGGGGGGTCCTGGGGTCCCCCCGGTGTGGGGGACAGGGGATTCCCCGGCTGTGGGGTGTCCCCCACCCACCCTGGGACCCCTTGTGTGTCCCCCTGAGCCACCCGTGCCACTCTGTGCCCCCAAATCCCCCTGAGCCCCCCACTCAAACTGGGCACAGCTGCCCCAAATCTCCCTGTGCCCCCAAATCCCCCTGAGCCCCCCACTCAAACTGGGCACAGCTGCCCCAAATCTCCCTGTGCCCCCAAATCCCCCTGAGCCCCCCACTCAAACTGGGCACAGCTGCCCCAAATCTCCCTGTGCCCCCCAAATCCCCCCGAGCCCCCCACTCAAACTGAGCACAGCCACCCCTCTGAGCCCCCCAAATCCCCCCGAGCCCCCAAATTCCCTCTGTGCCCCCCAAATCACTTCGTGCCCCCTACTCAGATTGGGCACAGTTGCCCCTTTGAGCCCCCCAAAACTTCCTGAACCCCCCAGGCTCCCTGAGCCCCCCAAGCCCCCCTGGCCCCCCACTCAAACTTGGCACAGCCACTCCCCTGAGTCCCCCAAACCCTCCCAAGCCCCCCAAGCCCCCCCAGGCCCCCCACTCAAACTTGGCACAGCCACTCCCCCGAGCCCCCCAAACCCTCCTGGCCTCCCACTCTCAGCACAGCCACCCCCCTGATCCCCCCAAGTTCCTCCAAGCCCCCCAAACCCTCCCAAGCCCCCCCCAAGCCCCCCACTCACGCTCGGCACAGCCACTCCCCAAGTTCCTCTGGGGCCCCAAACCCCCTCAAATTCTCCCTGGCCCCCCACTCAAACTTGGCACAACCGCTCCCCCGAGCCCCCCAAAACTCCCGAGCCCCCCAAATCCTCCCTGGCCCCCCACTCACGCTCGGCACAGCCACTCCCCAAGTTCCTACGACCCCTCCCCAAGCCCCCCAGCCCCCCACTCAAACTTGGCACAGCCATTCCCCTGATCCCTCCAAGTTCCTCTGAGCCCCCCAAATCCTCCCTGGCCCCCCACTCGCTCTCAGCACAGCCACTCCCCTGATCCCCCCAAACCCTCCCAAGACCCCCAAGTCCCCCACTCACGCTTGGCACAGCCACTCCCCCAAACCCCTCCGAACCCCCCCAGCCCTCCCAAGCCCCCAAACCCCTCCGAACCCCCCCAGCCCTCCCGAGCCCCCCAAGCCCCCCAGCCCCCCTGGCCCCCCACTCACGCTCGGCACAGCCGGCCCCCCCGAAGGCCGTCATGCTGCAGTCGCAGGTGAAGCCGTCCCACTGCTGCAGGCAGACGCCCCCGTGGGCACACGAGTCCTCGGCGCACGTCGTGCTGGGGCCTGGGGGGCACCGGGCTCGTGGGGACCCCCCGGGATTGTGGGGACCCCCCTCAGTTCCCTCAAACCCCGAGGGGGGCTCTCAATGGGGTTTTTTGGTGCTAAATCCCCTCCCACCCTCTGTCTTTGTGTGCCCCCCGGTTCCTCAAATCCCCCACGGACACCTCGTTGTGACCCCCCCCCCCACCCCAAGCCCCCTGCCCACCTGTGCACCCCCTCCCCAAACCCTGTGGAAAAGTCCCGGACCCCCCCAAAAAAATGTCCCAGACACCCCCAGACCCCTGTGCCCCCCCCACATATCTCTGTAACCCCAGACCCCCTTGATGCCCCCCAATTCTCATTGTCCCAGCCCCCCCTTCACATCCCCCACGTCCCAAAGCCCCCAGACCCCTCAACCCTTGTGCCCCTCCCCATTTCTCACCATCCCAGCCCCCCCTACACATCCCCCAAATCCCAAAGCCCCCAGACCCCCCTGTGCCCGCCATTTCTCACCGTCCCAGCCCCCCCTCACATCCCCCACACTCTGCAGCCCCCAGACCCCCCAGCCCTGTGTCCCCCCTTTGCCCCCTCCCCATTTCTCACCATCGCAGCCCCTCCTCACGTCCCCCACGCGTCTCAGGGCGTCCCCCAGCAGGTCGGGCAGGCGCCCGTTGAGGTCCAGCGAGGCCAGGCAGCCCCGGAAGCCCCCCCGGGAGGCCACGAGGCGCGGGAGGCGCCCCAGGAGCCCCGGGCTGACCCCCCCGACGTACAGCTCACCTGGGGGGGGCACGGGGGGGTCACCTGGGGGACACTCAAGGGGTGAGGGGACACTGTGCTGTGGGGTGACCCCTCCCATCCACCCCAGGACCATCCCCACACCTCTGCCCTCTCCCAGGTGTCACCCAGGTGTCACCCAGGTGTGCCCCCGGTGGTCCCAGGTGTCCCAGATGTCACCCAGGTGTGTCTCCAGGTGTGCCCCAGGTGATCCCAGGTGCTCCAGGTGTGCCCCAACTGTCCCAGGTATGCCCCAGGTGTGATCCCAGGTGTCACCCTTGAGCTGGAGGCCACAAGTCCCCTTCCTGTGCTGGGTCAGGGGGTACCTGTCCATGCCCTCCATGGGTACCCCCACACCTGTTATGCTCACAAGGTGTCCCCAGGTGTCCCCAGGTGTCCCCCAGGTATCCCCAGGCATTCCTTGGGTCTCACCCTTGAGCTGCAGTCTGTGGGCGCCCTGCCCGTGCTGGGTCAGGAGGTACCCACACACCTGTACCCCCCCTCAGCTGTCCCCAGGTATATCCCAGCTGTCCCCAGCTGTCCCCAGGTGTGTCCTAGGTGCCCCCCATGTCTCACCCTTGAGCTGCAGCCCGCGGGCGCCCTGCCCGTGCTGGGTCACAGGGTACCCACACACCTGTACCCTCCCTTAGGTGTCCCCCAGGTATATCCCAGCTGTCCCCAGGTGTCCCCCAGGTGTGTCCCAGGTGTCCCCCGTGTCTCACCCTTGAGCTGCAGCCCGCGGGCGCCCTGCCCGTGCTGGGTCACGGGTACCCACACACTCACACCCACACACTGTACCCTCTCCCAGCTGTCCCCACCTGTCCCCAGCTGTCCCCAGGTGTGCCCCAGGTGTCCCCCGTGTCTCACCTTTGAGCTGCAGCCCGTGGGCACCCTGCCCGTGCTGGGTCGTGGGGGTACCCACACACCTGTACCCCCCCTTAGGTGTCCCCCAGGTATATCCCAGCTGTCCCCACCTGTCCCCAGGTGTCCCCCAGGTGTGTCCCAGGTGTCCCCCGGGTCTCACCCTTGAGCTGCAGCCCGCGGGCGCCCTGCCCGTGCTGGGTCACGGGTCTCCCGTCCACGCGCAGCGCGTGCAGGGTCCCCCCCTCGCGCGCCACGGCCACCTCGTGCCAGCGCCCGTCGTGCAGCGGCTGCTCCGAGTTGCCCTTCATGAGCGAGGGGCCCTCGCCCAGGTCGAACACGTAGTGGATGTACCTGCGAAAAGGGGGCGGGGCCTCGTTTGGGCGTGGCCTCCCACCTGAGGAAGGGACAAAGGGACTCCCCCCTCCCCCAATCCCCCAATACAGGGAGTGAAAATGGGCTGGGGCCAATGGTGGGGGTGTGGTCACAGTTGGGTGTGGTCGTTATGGGCGTGGCCTGAACCAGGAGGAGGAGCTTGTGGCATGGGGGTGGAGCTTAAGGGTGGGTGGGGGCATCCCTGAGGGGTGAGGGGGTCACAAGGTCTGAAAAGGTTCAGAAGGTCCCCAGGGGGGTTATGGGGTCCCCAAGGCCCCCCTGGTGTCCCCAGAGCATCCAGGAGGTGCCCAGGAGGTCCCCAAGGTCCCCAGGATGTCCCCAAAGTCCTCAGGACCCTCAGAAGGTCCCAGGTGTTTTCTGAGCTCCCTGAGACCCCCAAGGACCCCACAGGTGTCCCCAAGATCTGGGAAGGTCCCTGAGCTCCCCAGCAAGGCTGTGGTGTCCCCAAGGTCCCCATCAGGGCTGTGATGTCCCCAGGATCTCCAGCAGGGCTGTGGTGTCCCCAAAATCCCCGAGATCCCCACCAGAACTGTGGTGTCTCCAAGATCCCCAAGGTCCCCACCAGGACTGTGATGTCCCCAAGGTCCCCAGCAGGGCCATGGTGTCCCCAAGATCCCCACCAGGACTGTGATGTCCCCAAGGTTCCTGAGATTCCCACCACGACTGTGATGTCCCCAAGGTCCCCAAGGTCCCCACCAGGACTGTGATGTCCCCAAGCTCTCTGAGCTCCCCAGAACGCCCCCCCAATGTGCCCCCCGGTGTCCCCCCAGGGTCCCCCAGTGTCCCTTGGTGTCCCCTCACCCCTTGACCAGCTCGACCACCAGGAAGTCGGAGCCGCTGCCGCCATTGAAGAGGATGAGGCCGTCGGGCGCCGTGGTCTTGAACTGGAAGAAGAGGTGGAAGGAGGAGAAGGCCTGGAGCGTGGCCAGCGCCACGTAGGAGCCGCGGCCACCAAAGGCCACCGGGTCGGCCACGATGGCGCGGCGGCCAAAGCGCGCGTTGAGCTCGCAGGAGCTGATGTCGCCGTCGCGGCACAGGTCCAGGTAGGGCAGCCCGTTGAAGACCAGCCCGCTCAGGTGGCCCAGGAAGTTGGACGGGACCACGGCCAGGAAGCGGCGCTCGGTGACGATGCCGGTCTCGATGTTGTGGAACTCCAGGCGGGTGTGGGAGCCCGACAGCTGTCCTGGGGGTGTGGGGGACACGGGGGTGGCACCGGGAGCGCGAGGTGCCACCCAGGTCCATGGGTCTGTTGGTCTCGTGGACCTACAGGTTGTGGGTGGTGTCCTCACAGGGCTGGTCACCTCATCCCCATGCACTCATGTCCCCAAGGACCTCCATGCATGTTCTCATGGATCTTCATCCATGTTCTCATGGACCTTCATCCCTGACCCCATGGACCTTCATCCATGTTCTCATGGACCTTCATCCATGTTCTCATTGACCTTCCCCCCTCATGGACCTTCATCCATGTTCTCATGGACCTTCATCCATGTTCTCATGGACCTTCATCCCTGACCCCATGGACCTTCATCCATGTTCTCATGGACCTTCATCCATGTTCTCATGGACCTTCATCCCTGACCCCATGGACCTTCATCCATGTTCTCATGGACCTTCCCCCCTCATGGACCTTCATTCTGGTTCTCAAGGACCTTCATCCCTATCCCCATGGACCTTCATCCCTGTCCCCATGGTTTGATGTCCCCATGGACCTTTATCCATGTTCTCATGGACCTGGTCACCATGTTCCCACGGACTTTCATCCCTGTCCCCATGGACCTTCATCCCCATCCCATAGACCTTCATCCCTGTCCCCATGTCCCTGGTCACCATGTCCTCAAGCCCCAATGTCCCCACAGACTTCCATCCCTGTCCCCATGGACCTTCATTCTGGTTCTCATGGACCTTCATCCATGTGCCCATGGTTCCATGTCCCCTGGACCTTCATCCCTGTCCCCTGGGCCTTCATCCCTGTCCCACAGACCTTCATCCATGTTCTCATGGACCTGGTCACCATGTCCCCAAGCACCAGTGTCCTCATGGACCTTCATTCTGGTTCTCATGGACCTTCATCCCTGTCCCCATTGTTCCATGTCCCCTGGACCTTCATCCCTGTCCCCATGGACTTTCACGTCCCCGTGGACCTCCATCCCCATCCCACGTTCCTGCAGCCCCACTGACCACGTCCCCACGGGTCTGAGCACCCCGGTGTCCCCAGGAGCCCAGGCCGAGGTCCCCCCGCCCCGTCCCCGCGGTGTCACCTTCGACGGTGACGTTGTCCACGGCGAGCTGGAGGCTGCGCCCGCGCCGGGCCACCCGCACCGAGTGCCACTCGTTGTCATCCAGCCGCTGCCCCGCGAACAGCGTCTCGGGGCCCTTGCCTGGGGGCAGCGGGGACAGCGGTGACACCGGGGACAGCGGGGACAGTGGGGACAACCGGGGACATTGGGGACACTGGGGATACTGGGGATACTGGGACACCAGGGGCAGCAGGGACACTAGGGACAGTGGGGACACTGGGGACACTGAGGATACGGGACAGTGGTGACACCGGGGACAACCAGGACACCGGGGACATTGGGGACAGCTGGGGACATTGGGGAGACCCAGGACACCAGGGACATTGGGGACACCAGGGACACCGGAGACATTGGGGACACCGGGGACATTGGGGATACTGGGACACTGGGAACACTGGGACACCGGGGACACCAATGACATTGGGGACACCAGGGACACTGGGGATACTGGGGATACCAGGGATACCGGTGACACTGGGGACAACTGGTGACACTGGGGACACCAGGGACAAGTGGTGACATTGGAGACACGAGGGACACTGGGGATACCAGGGACAGTGGTGATACCGGGGACAGCAGTGACACCGGGGACAGTCGGGGACATTGGGGACAACCAGTGACATTGGGGACACTGGGGACACCGATGGCACCGGGGAAAACCGGGGACACCAGGGACAGCAATGACATTGGGGACACCAGGAACATGGGGGACACTGGGGACACCAGGGACAGCGGTGACATTGGGGACACCAGGAACATGGGGGACACCGGGGACACCGGTGGCACCAGGGACACCAGGGACAGCGGGGACACCGGGGACACCACTGTCCCCCAGGGGTTTTTTGGGGGTTTTGGGGGTGTTTGGGGCAGTTTTTGGGGTGTTCATGGGGGTGTTTTGGGGTGTTCATGGGGGGGGTTTGGGTGCCAGGTATCCCAGGGAGGTTGGGGTGTTTGGGGGTGTCCCGGGGGTGTCCCCAGGGGTGTCCCCGAGGGGTTTTGGGGGCAGCTTTGGGGTTGTTTGGGGGAGTTTTGGGGGCATTTGGGGCATTTTTAGGGGTGTTCATGGGAGGGTTTTGGGAGCTGGATATCCCAGGGGGTTTTGGGGGTGTCCCGGGGTGTCCCGGGGTGTCCTGGGGTGTCCCGGGGCGGGGGTGGCACTTACTGGGGTGACAGCCCACGCGGACACAGTCTGGGGAGAGAAGACACGGGTCAGGCCCTTCGCAGCCGCCGCCAGGGGGCGCCCCGGGGACGGGGGGGGCGGCCGGGGGAGGGGCGAGGTGCCAGAGCGGGGAACTGGGATGAACTGGGAATGGGAGGGGAATGGACTGGGATGGGATGAGTGGGAAATAGGATGGGACTGGGATGGACTGGGATGGACTGGGATGGAACTGGGATGAACTGGGAGGGACTGGGATGAACTGGGATGAACTGGGATTGGACTGGGATGGAACTGGGAGGGACTGGGATGAACTGGGATGAACTGGGAGGGACTGGGATGGGACTGGGATGGAACTGGGAGGGACTGGGATGAACTGGGATGGACTGGGATTGGACTGGGATGGGAACTGGTTTAGGGGGTCTCTGGCACCTCGCGGGGGGGCCCGGCCGCCCTGAGGGCCCAGCCCGGGGGGATCCGGGGGGATCTGGGGGGATCCCACCCAGGGCTGGGCCCCCCCTCGTCAACCGCTGCGGGGCGGGGGGGGGCAAACACCGGGACCCGGGGGGGGCCCCAATCCCATGAGGGGGACCCCAACTCCTTGGGGGGGTCGCAAACCCCTTTGGGGGCTCCCCAATCCCACGGGGGGGGTCCGCATCCCTTTGGGGGATCTCCAACCCCTTGGGGGGTCCCCAATTCCATGGGGGGTCCCCAATTCCATGGGGGGGGTCCGCATCCCTTTGGGGGGGTCCGCATCCCTTTGGGGGGGTCCCCAATCCCACGGGGGGGGTTCCCCACCCCACAGAGAACCTGCAGCCCCTCGAGGGGTCCCCCCCAATAGAAGGGGCTGCAGGAGGGGTCCCCAACCCTTGGGGGTCCCCAATCCTCTGGGGGGGACCCTCAGCCCCTTTGGGGGGTCCCGGCGCTGTGCCCCAAATGGCAGCGGGGGGGTCACGAAGGCCCCAATCCCGCGGGATGGGGGGGGGGGGAATTGGGGACACCGAGGTGGCTCTGGTGACAATCAGGGCCAGTTTGGGGGTCACAGGTGCCATTCTGGGGGTGCTCAAGCACCATTTTTGGGTCCTGGGCACCTTTGGCGGAAGTTTTGGGGTCCCAGGCACCAATTTGACAATTTTGGGATCACAAAAACCAACCCCGACACCATTTTGAGACCTGAACACTCTTTTTGGGGTCCCAGGTGCGAACTTGACAATTTTGGGGCCGGGAGAACTGACCTGGGCACCATTTTGGGGTCCTGACCATCATTCTGGGCTCCCAGGTACCAACTTTGGGCCACTTTTGGGCCACAAGCACTTTTAAGGATGTTTAGGGACCCCAAGAATCATTTTTGGGGTCGTAAGAACCAACTTGGGCACCAATTTTGGGTCCTGAGCATCACTGAGGTGTCCCAGGCGCTAATTTGACCATTTGGGGGTCCCAGGCTCCATTTTAGGATCCCTTGACAATATTTTGGGTTTTCAGACATCATTTTAAGGTCCCAGACAATATTTTGGGGTCCCAGGCCCTACTTTGAGGTCTCGGAGACCATTTTGGGGTCCCAGGAACCATTTTAGGGTCCCAGACACCATTTTGTGGTCCCAGACAATATTTTGGGGTCCCAGGCTCCATTTTAGGATCCCAGACAATATTTTGGGCTCCCAGATGACGTTTTGGGGTCCCAGGAACCATTTTGGGGTCCCAGGCCCTATTTTGGGGTCCCAAGAACCATTTTGGGGTCCCAGGCCCTATTTTGAGATCTCAGACACCATTTTAGGGTCCCAGACACCATTTTGGGGTCCCAGACACCATTTTAGGGTCCCAGGCCCTATTTTGGGGTCCTAAGCACCATTTTGACCCTCCTGGCACGACCAGACCCAACTCGGGCCCCATTTTGGGGAGGATTTGGGGACATTTCAGGGACACTTCAGGGACGTTGCGGGGTTCATCCGGGGGGTCTCCGCGGGCTCTCGGGGGGCTCACCCAGGTTGAGGGTGAGCTTCATGCGCCCCCCGTCCAGCTCGAGGCGCAGCGTGTCGGCCGAGTGGCGCGAGGTGGTGGCCAGGACGAGGCCGAAGGCTCGGGGGGACATGAAGCGCAGGGACACGTCCTCGGCCTCGGTCTGCTCGCCCGGCACCTGCACCTTCAGGTACATGCTGCCGTCGTAGCTCAGCACTGCCGCCTCTGCGGGGACAGGGACACGTCTGTCACCATCGGCACGGCCACCTCCGGTGTGCCCGGGTGTGCCCTGGTGTGCCCTGGTGTGCCCAGGTGTGCCCTGGTGTGCCCTGGTGTGCCCAGGGTGTCCCCAGGTGTCCCCAGGTATGCCCGGGTGTGTGCCCAGGGTGTACCCAGGTGTGCCCTGGTGTGCCCTGGTGTGCCCAGGTGTCCCCAGGTGTGCCCGGGTGTCCCCAGGTGTCCCCAGGGTGTCCTCAGGTGTCCCCAGATGTCCCCAGATGTCCCCAGGTGTGCCCAGGGTGTCCCCTCACCTGTCTCACAGCGCGGCCCCAGGTACCCCATGTCCCCTCCAGGTGTGCTCCCAGTCCCTGCTGTGTCACCTCAGGGTCCTGTGTCACCCTCAATCCCCCCCAACCCTGTCTACCCAGCTCACCCAGGTGCTCAGGAAGTGCCACCCCCTCTGTCCCCTCTGTGTCCCCTCTGTCCCTGTGTCCCCTCACCTGTCTCGCAGCACGGCCCCAGGTAGGGATGCCCTAAACCCCCCCAGCCCCCTCTGCAGCTCACCCAGGTGCTCAGGAAGTGCCACCCCCTCTGTGTCCCCACTGTCCCCAGTGTGTCCCTGTCCCCTCACCTGTCTCGCAGCGCGGCCCCAGGTACCCGGTGCCCCCCCAGGTGTACCCTCAATCCCCACTGTGTCACCTCGGGGTCCTGTGTCACCCTCAATCCCCCCCATCCCCAGCTCACCCAGGTGCTCAGGAAGTGCCACCCCCTCTGTGTCCCCTCTGTCCCCAGTGTGTCGCTGTCCCCTCACCTGTCTCGCAGCGCGGCCCCAGGTACCCGGTGCCGCGGCAGTCGCACACGAAGCGGTTCCAGCCCTCGCGACACGTGCCCCCGTTGCGGCACGGGCCGCTGGCGCACAGCCGGGGGGGGTCCCTGGCGCAGAGCGGGGCGACCCCCGGAGCCCCCCCCGCGCCCAGCAGCGCCCGCACGTCGCGGCTCCGCCCGTCCACGAACAGGTCCCGCACGCAGCCCACGAAGCCGAGGCGCAGCCCCGCGGCCCAGAGCTCGGGGGGCGCGGGGGGGCCCGCGCGGCCCTCGGGGAGCCCCCCCAGGTACAGCTCGGCCCCCACGTCCAGAACGTCGCGGTCACCGCTGGCCAGGAAGGGCGTGCTGCGGCTGTTGACCGACACCGAGCCTGGGGACAGCGAGAGGGGATGGCGGGGGATAGTCAGGGGACAGCGGGGACAGCAGGGGGAGAGTGGGGGACAGCACAGGAGAGCAGGGGACAGCGGGGTGACAGTGTGGGACAGTGGGGGGAGTGGGGGGACATCAGGGGGACATCAAGGGACAGCAAGGGGACAGCAGGAGGAGAGTGGGGGACAGCATAGGGATAGCGAGGGGACATCAGGGGACAGCGAGGGGACAGTGGGGGACAGAGGGTGCATGGCAAAGGGGGAGATAATGGGGCCACCCTGCCCTACCAAGCCCGGCACACCCTTTGCACACCGGCACACTCCTCCCTTCCCTCCCTTCACACTTTTGCACACCTGCACACCCTTTGCACAGCTGCACACCCCTCCCCACACACCAGCACACCCTTTGCACACCTGTACACCCCTCCCTTCACACTTTTGCACACCTGCACACCCTTTGCACACCTGCACACCCCTCCCTTCACACTTTTGCACACCTGCACACCCTTTGCACAGCTGCACACCCCTCCCCACACACCAGCACACCTTTTGCACACCCTTTGCACACCCGAGCCCCCCCCTCACCTTTGCGCCCGTCGCGCTGCACGTCCACGTGGCACCACTCTCCGTCCGTGACCTTGCGGGCGCTGGCGCGGAGCCGCAGCCCGGCCGCGCCCATGCCCAGCAGCAGGTACAGGTGCCCGTCCAGCAGCTCCAGCGCCAGGAAATCGGGGGGCGGCGGGGGCGGCCCCCGGGGGGCTGCGGCCGGGGGGTCGCGGGGGGGTCCCTGCCCGAAGAGCAGCACCCCGTTGGGCTCCGTGGTGCGGAAATCGAAGGAGACGGAGCCGGCGCGGGCCGGGCGCCAGGTGGGCAGCGCCAGGTGCGCCTGGGGGGTGGCGAAGGTGACGGGGTCCAGCGCCGGGGGGGGGTCGCAGTGGAAGAGCAGCGCCCCGTGCAGCGTCACCCGCGCGTCCCCTTCCTGCGCCAGCCGCGACAGCTCCAGCTTGAAGTCGTTGTTCTTGTAAACCACCTGGGGAAGGGGGGACAGGTGAGGTTTGGGGGTGTTCGACATCCCCCGGTGCTGCTGTACTGAGGTGTCACCTGGAACGCCCCTGGGGACATGCACAGGTGAGTCTGGGGTCCCCAAAATGTGACCCAGAGTCCCCTGGGGACACACTCAGGTGAGTCTGGGGTCCCCAAAATGTGACCCAGAGTCCCCTGGGGACACACTCAGGTGAGTCTGGGGTCCCCAAAATGTGACCCAGAGTCCCCTGGGGACACACAGGTGAGTCTGGGGTCCCCAAAATGTGACCCAGAGTCCCCTGGGGACATACTCAGGTGAGTCTGGGGTCCCTAAAATGTGATCTACGGCCCTTGGGGACAAGCAGAGCTGAGCTGGGGACTCATGGATGTCCCCAAAATGCGACCTACAGCTCCTGGAGACATGCACAGGTGAGTTGGGGGTCCCCAAAACGGCCCCTGGGGACATGCACAGGTGAGTCGGGGGTCTCTAAAATGTCACCCACAGCTCCTGGGGACTCGCACAGGTGAGTTGAGGGGTCCCCAAAATGTGATCCAGAGTCTCCAGTAACACCCACAGGTGAGCTGGGGACTCATAAATGTCCCCAAAATGTGATCCACAGCTCCAGGGACATGCACAGGTGAGCTGAGGGTCCCCAAAATGTGACCCGGAGTCCCCAGGGACACACAGAGGTGAGTAAGGGAGATCATGGATGTCCCCAAAATGTCACCCACAGCACCAGGGGACACACACAGGTGAGATGGGGAGATCATGGATGTCCCCAAAATGTGATCCACGGCCCCTGGGGACATGCACAGGTGAGTCGGGGGTCCCTAAAATGTCACCCTCACCCCCATGGATACACACAGGTGAGTTGGGGGTCCCCAAAATGTGACCCAGAGTCCTCAGGGACACCCACAGGTGAGTCGGGGGTCCCCAAAATGTCACCCACAGCTCCTGGGGACTCACACAGGTGAGTCAGGGGTCCCCAAAATGTCACCCCCACCCCCATGGACACACACAGGTGAGTCTGGGGTCCCCAAAATGTGACCTACACATGAGTCGGGGGTCCCCAAAATGTCACCCCCACCCCCAAGAACACCCACAGGTGAGTCGGGGAGCCTCTACCTCTCCCCCCACCCCAAACACCTGCACCCCTCCCCATGTGACCACGATGGGGGTGGTCCCGAGCCCCCAGACTCACGTCCTTGAGGCAGCCCATGAAGTTGTTGCTGACGGGGGACCCCGGCAGGTCGGCGGTGTTGGGGGACCCCCCCACGTAGAAGAAGTCGTCGGAGCCCAGCATGGTGAAATCCTCCTGCGTGTAGCCCGTGGTGGTCAGGATGCCGTCCACGGAAATGGTCACCTGGGGGGGGGCGGGAGAGCGGCCGCGCTCAGCCGGGACCCCCCCGGGCCGGGGCACCCCAAAACTGGGGAGGGGGAACACGGGGGACAAAGGGGGACACATGGGAAAGGGGTGGGGGGTGATGGGTGGGATGGGTGGGGGGGTGAGGGTGATGGGTGAGGGGGTTTGGGGTCACCTGGGGGGTTTTGGGGTCACCTGAGGGAGTGATAGGGAGATGAAAGTGAGGGGGGTTGGGGTCACCTAGAGGGGTTTGGGGTGACCTTGGGGTCACCTGGGGGGGTTTGGGGGTCACCTGGGGGTTTTGGGGTCACCTGGGAGGTTTGGGGTGACCTGGGGGAGTGATGGGGGGATGAAAGTGATGGGTGAGGGGGTTTGGGGTGACCTGGGGGAGTGATGGGGATGATGAAGGTGAAGGGGTTTGGGGTCACCTAGAGGGGTTTGGGGTGACCTTGGGGTCACCTGGGGGGGTTTGGGGTGACCTGGGGGAGTGATAGGGAGGATGAAGGTGAAGGGGTTTGGGGTTACCTAGAGGGGTTTGGGGTGACCTTGGGGTCACCTGGGGAGGTTTGGGGTGACCTGGGGGTTTTGGGGAGGATGAAGGTGAGGGGGTTTGGGGTCACCTAGAGGGGTTTGGGGTGACCTTGGGTGGGTTTGGGGTCACCTGGAGGGGTTTGGGGTCACCTTGGGAGGGTTTGGGGTTACCTGGGTGGGATTTTGGGGTTACCTGGGGAGGTGATGGGGGAATGAAGGTGAGGGGTGAGGGGGATTTGGAGTCACTTGGGGGGAGGTTTGGGGTCACCTTGGGGGTTTGGGGTCACCTGGGGAGATGATGAGGGGGATGAAGATGAGGGGTTGAGGGGGTTTGGGGTCACCTGGGGGTGGTTTGGGGTCACCTGAGGGGTTGATATGAGATTGATGGGGGGAGGTCACAAGGGGTTGGAGGAGGGGTTGAAGCCCCCCCGGTATCTCCAGGTGAGACCCCCAAGGAGCCCCCCCAGGTGAGAAGGGGGGCGGGTGATGAGAGGAGGAGGGGGTGACACGGAGGTGACACAGGTGTGACACTGGGGTGACACTGGGGTGACACTGGGGTGACACAGGTGTACACTGGGGTGACACGGGTGTGACACTGGGGTGACACTGGGGTGACACACAGGGGACACAGGTGTGACACAGGTGTGACACGGGGGGGTGGGGGGGGGGTTAGTATCGAGTTTTGGGGGTCCCGGGGCAGAAGAAAGCTCAGACACAAACACGGTCGTTAGTGGGGGCAGCGTGCACAGGTGTGCCAGGGGCGTGCACAGGTGTGCCAGGGGGGCGTGCACAGGTGTGCCAGGGGGGCGTGCACAGGTGTGCAAGCACGTGCAAAGGGAGGGTTGGGGGGGCGTGCAGGGTGGGGGGCGTGCAAAGGGATGGGGGGACCCTGGGGGGACGGGGGCAGCCCCACAGCATCTTGCACACGCGTGTGAGCACGTGCACCTGCACACACCTGCACACACACCTGGTGTGACCCTCACAAACCCACACACACCTCTAGTGACCCTTACACACCTGTACACACACCTGTACACCCCTTTTCACACCTGCACACTCCTTTACACACCTGCGCACACTTTGACTCTCCTTTGCACACCTGTACACACCTCTGCACACCTGTACACATCTGTGCACACCTGTACACAACCGCACTCACCTGTGCACACCTTTGCACACCTGTACACACCTGCGCACACCTTTGCACACCTGCACACTCCTTTGCATACCTGTATTCACTTGCACTCACCTGTATACACTTGTACACACCTGCACACACACCTGATGTGACCCTCACACACCTGAACACACCTGCACACACCTACACTCACCTGCACACACCTGTACACACCTGTGCACACCTGTACACACCTGCACACACCTTTGCACACCTGCACACACCTGTGCACACCTGCACACACCTGTACACACCTGCACACACCTTTGCACACCTGCACACACGTGTACACACCTCTCATGCCCCCCCAGCCCCTCCCCCCGCGGGGGGGCGGCCCCGGTGCCCCCTGGGTGGGTGTTGGGGGAGGGGCGGGGTGGGGGAGGGGCTGAGGAGGGGTCTCAGGTAGGATGGGGGAGGGGGAGGGGTCAGTGTTAGTCAGGCCGTGCAGGGGGCGTGGCCAAGCACGTGCGAGGGGGCGTGGCTCAGGCAGCGGGGCCCCGCCCCCATCCCGGGTGGGAGGGGCTTTGTTGGGGGGGAGGGGCGGCCCCGCTGCCTGCGCGGGATTGGGGGAGGGGGCGGGGAGGGGGCGGGGATGGGGGAGGGGCGGCAGCTTGTCCTGAAAACGCCGTTTCCGTCCTCGATTTGGGGAGGGGGCGACACCCACTCCCCCAAAAAATAAAAATTCATTCAAATTCCCCCCTTTTTTAAATCCCCCTGCGGCGGGGTTTGGGGTGAAAGCGGCTGGTTTTGGCAAAAATGGGGAAAAATCCAAAGGAATCGCCCCAAAATGGGGAGGGAGGTGGGGTCCCACGGCCCCTCTGTGAGTGACAGGTGGATTTTGGGGGGAACCTCAAATTTTGGGGTGGTTTTGGGGCTTTTGGAGCTGTGCTTGGCCACGAGGGAGCAGATGGGAGCAAAATGTCTGAAATCCCAGGAATTCACCCCAAAATGAGGCGTTTGGGGGCTCCATCCTGCCCCTGACCTGCATTGGGTTTTTTGGGGGAAATTATGGAGAATTTGAGGCTTGGCTGTTTTGGAAGGTGGGATTGGTGTCAAATTGCTCCAAATCCCAAAAATTCACCCCAAAATTGGGTCTGGGACTTCCTAAAAATTTCCAGGGGAAAACAAGCCCAACCAGGGCCGGGTTTTGGGGTGAAACCAGCGGGTTTGGGGACCAGGGAGCTGCAGCTATGCCCTGGATGGTGTGAGGGGGGAAAAATTGTCCAAAATTTCTAAAATTCACCCCAAAATGGGGGAGCGGGAGCCCACATCGTCCCCTTGGGGAAAATCAGCAACTTCTGAGCCTGGCCTGACTTTTTGGGTGGAAATCAGTTGGTTTTGGCATTGGGAATGTGCAGGTGTTAATCCAATCACCCAAAATCCAAAAAATTCCCTAATTCACACCAAAACAGGGACCCCGCACTGCCCTCATTGAGAAAATCACCCTCAAAAAGGATTTTTTTGGGGGAAAATCAGCTGTTTTTGGCATGAGGGAGGCGATGCTCCGCCACAAAATGGCGGACAGCTGAAAATTGCCCTAAATCCCTCAAATTCACCCCAAAACAGTGGGAGTTGAACCTTCTTGAGAAAAAACATCACCGTCCTGACCCCAGATAAGGACTTTTTTGGGGAAAAATCAGCTCATTTTGGCACGAGGGAGCCGTAACTCAGCCACAAGATGGCAGACGGGTGAAAATTGCCCAAAACCGCTAAAACTCACCCCAAAAACGGGGCGGCAAATGGGTTCTGCCCCCATCGAGCACCACCCGCCCCCTCAGGAAGGATTTTTGGTGGGATGGGAGGAAGAGGAGGGTGAGGTAGAACCAGCTCTCATTTATTTTGCCACGATGGGAGGGGGGCGCAGCCGAAGCTCGGCCTGCAGAGATGGCGGATGAAATATTTTTGTTTTATTTTTGGTTTTTTTGCCCAAAATCCCCCGGATCGGCCCCAAAAGGTTGGGAGTCGGGGGCCACACGGCGAAGCCAAGGAGTAACAATAGAGTGATAACTACCAGGTAATGCAGTTTGTTTACCATAGCGTGTCCGATCCCTGCGTGCTGGCGGCGAGAGAAGGACAAAACACAAACGTGACGTTTTGGGGGGGCTTTTTGGGTTTTTTGGGGGTTTTTTTTGGGGTTGTTTTTGTGTTTTTTGGGGTTTTTTTTTTAGGGTTTTTTGGGGTTTTTTGGGGGGTTGTTTTTGGGTTATTTTGGGGAGGTTTTGGGGTTGCTTTTGTTAAAAGGGGGGGCCCCCCCAGGATTAGTGGGAGGTTAGTGGGGGGGGGCCCCGCGGGGTGGGGGAGGGGGGAAGCGTGTTAGTGGCACGCGCACACACAGGGGGGGAGGGGCGTGGCACGAGGAGGGGGGGGTGGGGGTGGGGGAGGGGCGGCGCCCACCTTGGGGGGGAGGGGGGAGAGAAGCAGAAAGTTGTCATAAAATGGGGGGGGGGAACCCCCAAACTCCACCGGTCACACCCCCCTGTGGGGGTTGGGCAGAGACCCCTCCCCCAGTGGTGTGTCCAGTGCTCCCAGTTTGGGAGGGTCCATGGAACCAGTGCTCCCAGTTGGGGAGAGAGAGATCCTGCGGTCGGCGCTGCCGGCGGGGTGGCTGAGCAGCATGTCCAGTGCTCCCAGTGCTCCCAGTTGGGTGCTGGAGCAAAACACCCAGTGCTCCCAGTGCTCCCAGTGCTCCCAGTTGGGTGCTGGAGCAAAACACCCAGTGCTCCCAGTTGGGTGCTGGAGCAAGGTACCCAGTGCTCCCAGTGCTCCCAGTTGGGTGCTGGAGCAAGATACCCAGTGCTCCCAGTGCTCCCAGTGCTCCCAGTTGGGTGCTCCAGCAAAACACCCAGTGCTCCCAGTGCTCCCAGTGCTCCCAGTTGGGGAGCTGGTCAAGGTACTGGTGCTTCCAGTTGGGTGGTTGATAAAGACACCCAGTGCTCCCAGTGCTCCCAGTTGGGTGCTGGAGCAAAACACCCAGTGCTCCCAGTGCTCCCAGTTGGGGACTGGATTGAGGCTCCCAGTGCTCCCAGTTGGGTGCTGGAGCAAAACACCCAGTGCTCCCAGTGCTCCCAGTGCTCCCAGTTGGGGACTGGATTGAGGCTCCCAGTGCTCCCAGTTGGGTGGTTGATAAAGACACCCAGTGCTCCCAGTTGGGGACTGGATCAAGGCTCCCAGTGCTCCCAGTTGGGTGCTCGAACAAGACACCCAGTGCTCCCAGTGCTCCCAGTTGCGTGGTTGATGAAGACACCCATTATTCCCAGTGCTCGCAGTTGGGTGCTCGGCCAATGTACCCATCACCCCCAGTTGGGTGGCTGACCAGCACAACCAGTGCTCCCAGTTGGGGAGGAGACTGAGGAACCCATTGCTCCCAGTATGCCCGGCTGTCTGGTTTAACCCAACACCCAGTGCTCCCAGTTGGGGAGCTGCCATGGTACTGGTGCTCCCAGTTGGGTGGTTGATGAAGACACCCATCACTCCCAGTGCTCCCAGTTGGGGAGTTGGCCAAGCTAACTGGATTTCCTGGTCGATTGGTAGTCCAAGACAACCAGTGCTCCCAGCTGGGCAGTTGACCAAGATGCCCATCGCTCCCAGTGCTCCCAATTGGGGAGCTCAGCAAAATGCTTGGTGGTGCCAGCTGGGGTGGTTGGCCAAGAGTCCCATCCCAGTGCTCCCAGTTGAGGAGCTGTCCAAAGCTCCCAGTGCTCCCAGTTGGGGGGCTGATCAAACCAAGCATCTTTCCCAGTGCTCCCAGTTGGGGAACTACCCAGGGCTCCCAGTGCTCCCAGTTGGGGAGTTGAACAAGACAACCATCGCTCCCAGTGCTCCCAGTTGGGGAGTTGACCAAACCAACCATCACTCCCAGTTGGGGAGCTGATTAAACCACCCATCTCTCCCAGTGCTCCCAGTTGGGGAACTGCCTAAGCCATCCATCTCTCCCAGTGCTCTCAGTTGGGGAGTTGACCAAGCAAACCATTGCTCCCAGTGCTCCCAGTTGGGGAGCTGATCAATGCAACCAGTGCTCCCAGTTGGGAACCTGCCCAAACCACCCCTCTCTCCCAGTGCTCCCAGTTGGGGAGTTGATCAAACCAACCATCACTCCCAGATGGGGACTTGCCAAAGGCTCCCAGTGCTCCCAGTTGGGGAGCTGCCCAAAGTCCCAGTGCTCCAGTAGGGAGCTGCCAACCACATCACTCCAGTGCCCCAGTTGGGACTGCCCAAGCCACCCATCTCTCCCAGTGCTCCCAGTTAGGGAGTTGACCAAGCCAACCATTGCTCCCAGTGCTCCCAGTTGGGGAGCTGATCAAACCCACCATCACTCCCAGTGCTCCCAGTTGGGGAGCTGCCCAACACTCCCAGTGCTCCCAGTTGGGGAGTTGATCAAACCATCATTCCCAGTTGGGGAGCTGCCCAAAGCTCCCAGTTGGGGAGTTGATCAAACCATCACTCCCAGTTGGGGAGCTGCCCAAAGCTCCCAGTGCTCCCAGTTGGGGAGCTCCCCGCACTGACCCCTCGAGAGACCACCCACCCCTCCCCTCCCGCCCTCTCCCCGCCGTACCTGCCGCAGGTTGCGCGTGACGCGCACGTGGTGCCAGCCGCCGTCGTGGAACTTGCCGTTGACGGGCTCCACCAGCGCCTCGAAGGCGCCGGCGCCCAGGTTGATGACGAGCCACACGGCGCCGGCCTTGAGCGACAGGTTGAGGAAGTCGGCGGCGCGGCCGGTGTGCAGCAGGAGCCCGTGGCGCTGCCGCGTGCGGAACGCCAGCGCCAGCTCGTCCGCGCTGCTCTGCACCGGCGACCGCGACACGTCGTAGCAGAAGAACTCGCTGCCCCGGAACGTGGCCACGTACTCGGCGCGGCCTGGCGGTGGGGACAGCGGGGACGCCGTGTGGGGACGTTGGAGGGGGAGGTTGGCAGAGGGGGTGTGGTGTGGGGAGGTGTTGGTGGGAGGTGGTGAAAGGGGGTGGGGGGGTTGTGATGAGGAGGGGGCATGGGGAGGTTGTGGTGGGGACATTGGCATGGGGACATCGTCATGTGAACATTGTCATGGAGATGTTATGATGGTGATGCTGTCATGGGACATTATCATGGGATGTTGTCATGGAGACATTGTGGTGGGGACGTTATCATGGCGATGTTGTCATGGGGACATTGTGATGGGGACATTGTCATGGGGACATCGTCATGGAGATGTTATGATGGGGACATCATGGGGACATTGTCATGGGGACATCGTCATGTGAACATTGTCATGGAGATGTTATGATGGTGATGTTGTCATGGGGACATTATCATGGGGATGTTGTCATGGGGACACTGTCATGGAGATGTTATGATGGGGATGTTGTGATGGGGACTTTGTCAAGGGGACGTTATCATGGGGACATTGGGACATTGTCATGGGGACATTGTCATGAGTTGTCATGGGGACATTATCATGGGGACATTGTCAAGGGAACGCTGTGATGGGGACATTGTCATGGAGATATTATGATGGGGATGTTGTCATGGAGACATTGTCCTGGGACGCTGTCATGGGGATGTTGTGATGCGGATATTGTGATGGAGACATTGTCATGGGGATGTTACAGGGACATGTGATGGAGATGTTGTGATGGGGACATTGTGATGGGCATGTTGTGATGGGGACATTGTCATGGGGACACTGTGGTGGGGACATTGACATGGAGACATTGTCATGGGGATGTTGTTCCAGGATCATTATGATGGGCACGCTGTGATGGGGATGTTGTGATGGGGACATTATCATGGGAGCATTGTGATGGGCATGTCGTGATGGGGATGTCATGGAGATGTTGCCATGGAGATGTTGTCAAGGGGACATTGTCATGGGGACATTGCCATGGGGATGTTATGATGGGGATGTTGTGATGGGGACGTTATCATGGGGACGTTGTGATGGGGACCATGAACCAGAGATGTGGCCTTAGGGACCTTCCAATGAGGACATCATCATGGGGACATCGCAAAAAGGACCTTGTGATGGGGACATTGTCATGGGGACATTGCCATGGAGATGTTATGATGGGGATGTTGTGATGGGGACCTTGTGATGGGGACATTGTCATGGGGACACTGAAATGGGGACTGTGAACCAGGGATGTGGCCATGGGGACTTTCCAAGGAGGACATCATCATGGGGACATTGCACCGAGGACCTGGCAATGGGGACTTTGGCATGAGGACACAGTGATGGGGACCTCACCATGGGGACATTACTGTGGGGACATTGCACGAGGACATTGTTACGGGGTTCCAGGTGTGTGCTGGGGGTTCCTCAGAAGTTCTGGGGTGTCCCAGGTGTTCACAGGTGTGGGGTTTGGGGGTTCCAGGTGTGCATTGGGGGTTTGGGGGTTCCTGGGAGGTTCTGGGGTGTTCCAGGTGTGCACAGGTGTGGGGTTTGGGGGTTCCAGGTGTGCGTTGTGGGTTTGGGGGTTCCTGAGAAGTTCTAGGGTGTCCCAGGTGTGCACAGGTGTGGGGTTTGGAGGTCCCAGGTGTGCCCTGGGGATTGGGGGTTCCTGGGAGGTTCTGGAAGGTCTCAGGTGATTCTGGGTGTCCCAGGTGTGCACAGGTGTGGGGCTGTGGGGTCCTGAGAAGTTCTGGGGTGTCCCAGGTGTGCACAGGTGTGGGGTTTGGGGGTTCCAGGTGTGCATTGGGGGTTTGGGGGTTTCTGGGAGGTTCTGGGCGCTCCCAGGTGATTCTGGGTGTCCCAGGTGTGCACAGGTGTGGGGCTGTGGGGTCCTGAGAAGTCTGGATGTCCAGGTGTGCATTGGGGGTTTCTGGGAGGTTCTGGGGGGCTCCCAGGTGATTCTGGGTGTCCCAGGTGTGCACAGGTGTGGGGTTTGGAGGTCCCAGGTGTGCCCTGGGGATTTGGGGTTCCTGGGAGGTTCTGGAAGGTCCCAGGTGGTTCTGGGGGGGTCCCAGGTGTGCCCAGCTGGGGGGTCCCGCTGACCCTCACTGACCTTTCGCTGCCTGCTGGATCTCACCGGCGCCGCGGCCGGGCCCCCCCTCGGCGACCTCGGCGGGCCCTGGGGGAGGGGCGCGTCAGGGCGGGGCCCAGGTGTGTCCAGGTGTGTCCCCTCCCCCCAACCCCCCCTCGGTCCTCGTGCAAGGACCCCTCCCCCACCCCGTGCAGGGACCCCCCCCCCCCAGGCCCCTCCTCCTATGGGGGGAGGGGTCACAGCCCCTCCCCCATCCTCCCCCCCCTTGCACGAGGGACCGCCCCCTCCCCTCCCCCCCCCCGTCCCCGTGCGAGGCGGCCGCCCCTCCCCCCCCGTGTCGCACGAGCCACAGACACGATGGGGGGGGGGGATGGGGGATGGGGGGGTGGGGGAGGGGCGAGGGTGATGAGGGTGATGAGGGGGTGGGGGAGGGGCCCGAGGGCGCGTCTTTACCTTGGCCGGTGACTCGCAGGTGGGCGGGACCTGGGGGGGAGGGGGGGTGGGGGGAGGGGCGTGGGAAAGGCGTGGGGGGAGGGGCGGGAGAACGGAAAGCAAAAGTGGCGGGAAAAGGGAAAATTTGGGGGGAAAAAACGGGAAATGGGTAGAACTCGGGGAGGGGGGAAATGGGAGAAAACGGAAGGAAAAGGGAAATTGGGGGAGGAAATAAAAATAATGAAAGGAAATGAAAGGGGAGGGGAATGAGAGAAAGGGGGAAAATGGGGGAAAATATAAAAAATAGAGAAAAAAAGGAAGAAAGGAAAAGGAAGGAAAGGAGGGAAAGGGGTGAAAGCGGGGAAAAGGGAGGAAAAAGAGGAAAAAAGTGAAAAGGGTCAAAGCAAGGGAAAGGAGGAAATTGATAAAAAGGGGAAGTCAGCAGCACAAGGGAAAAGAGAAAAGGAAAAATAAAAAGGGGGGAAAAAGGGGGGGAAATTAAAATAATTCTAAAAGGGAAAATTATCAAAGAGGGAAAATAAAGAAGAAAAAGACCAACAAAGGGAAGGCAAAAATGAAGGTGAAAAAGAACTCTGATATAAATGGAGGAAATATATAAATTTATTGAAAAAAGAATTTTAAAAGGAAAAATAATTACATAAGGAGATAATGATAAAAAAGAAGAAAGGTATTAATTAACGTGGAGAAAAATAAAGAAACTGGAAAATAAATTTAAACGGGCAAATACCTTAAAGAGTAGAAAATCCATAAAAAGGGGGAAATAGTCAAAATAATGTGAAAATCACGTGAAAATGAAAAATATTAAAAGAAAAACTATTAATAAAAATGGAAAAATAATCTAAAAAAACAATGAAAAAGCCAAAGTAACGGGAAATGTCAAAGAAAAAAGGGGGGAAAAAAAGGAAACAGTAAAGGAAAAGCGGCAAAATGGGAAAAATAGGGGGAAATGGGAATGAAAGAGAAATTAATTAAAAAATATAAACGTAATTTAAAAAAAAAATCAGAATTAAAAAAATTAAAAATTAACCAAAAAACCCAAAATGACCGAAAGGCCCGAGCGGCCCCGGGGGGGGGGTTGGGGGGTGGGGGAGGGGCCCCGGGTGGGGGAGGGGCCCCGTCACAACTTAAACCTCCTTTAACTTGTGACGGCATCGGGCGATGCCGGGGGGGAGGGTTGGGAGGGGCGGGGGGCGGGGACAAGCGCGGGGGGGGCGGGGCCACGCGGGAAGCGCCGCCCCTGCCGTTTTTCACCCCCCCCGCCGCTTTCCCGCGGGTTTTTCCCCTTTTTCCGAGGTTTTTCGGGGAAAAGCCGGGGGTGGGGGAGGGGATGAGACACGGGGGGGGGCGGGGCCGCCCCTGGCGCGGGGACCCTCCCCCACCCCGGGGCCCTCGTGCGGGGCACGTGGGGGGCAAGCCCCGCCCCTCAAACTGGTCACGCCCCCTCCAATAAACATCGCCCCGCCCCTTTCATGCCCTCGTGCAAGCCCCACCCCTTGGTTCTGAGCTCAGCCAATCCACGGCAGCCTCATCGCTGCTTCCTCCCATTGGCTGCCGGCGGTGTTCTAATTTGCATATCTCCGCCCCCACCCCGTCACACACGCTGCATTGGCTCGGCCGTGCCAGTTTCATTTGCATATCGCCATCCTATTGGGCCCTCAGGGAAGTGACGTCATGTCTTGGGGAAGCTGCATGGCTCCGCCCCCTGTGCGAACGTCACGAGACCCACGTGCTCTGCACGAGCCCCTAGCCCCGCCCCTCGCTGCTATTTTTGGCATAAACCACGCCCTCTGCCGCACAGGCCACGCCCCTTCTGAACCAATTCCCGCGGGATTTGCACACCTGGAGCCGCGCACGCCCCTTGCACAACACCTGAGCCAGGCCCCGCCCATTTCAGGTGTCACACGGGGCTTTGCACGGCCACGCCCCCAAACCCCCTCCCTCCCAAAATGCTCCTCCCCCCAAAAGCCCCTCCCCCACTCACCTTCCACCGCGGGTTCTTCCTCTGGGGGTCCCGGGGGGCAGCAGGGGGGGAGGGGCAGAGCCATTAGTGCCCAGGTGTGTCCGCAAGCCCCGCCCCCACCGCGTCCGTGCAGCCCCACCCCGTGACCTCGGGTTGACCTTGGGGGCGGGGCACAATGGGATGGGGGGGAGGGGTTTGCACGCCCCGTGGGATTTGCACGCCCCGAGCTTTGTCCTGGTGGGGATTTGCACACCCCAAGCGGGAATTTCACACCTTGTGCACACCCCATGTCCCTCAGGGTGACCCACAGGGTCTCTGCACCCTATAGGGCACCCTACAGCACCCCATAGCACCCCAGCACCCTATAGGGCACCCCATGGCACCCCAACACCCTATAGGGTGCCCTACAGTAGCCCTGCACCCTATAGGGTGCCCCAAAGGACCCAGCACCCGATAGGGCACCCCATAGCACCCCACAGGACCCCAGCACCCCATGAGACACCCAGCAGTGCCCTACCCACACCCTACAGGCACTGTGGACCCCACAGGGCACCCTATAGGTACCCTGCACCCCATAGGGTGCCCTATAGGAACCTTGCACCCCACAGGGCACCCTACAGAGACCCCACACCCTATAGAGACCCTATAGGGATCCTGCACCCCACAGGACATCCCATAACGATCCTGCACCCCATAGGGTGTCCTATGGGGTCCTTGCACCCCATAGGGCACCCTATAGGAACCCTGCACCCCACAGGGCACCCTGTAGGGATCCCGCACCCCATAGGACATCCCATAAGGACCTCACACCCCACAGGGCACCCTATAGGGCCCCCACACCCCACAGGCCCCCCCACAGCACCCCAGGGCCCTTCCAGTCCCCTCCAGCCCCCCCCATCGCTGTCCCCCCTCAAGGACGCGGCAGGAGCATCCGGCAGTGCCGTGACAACCGTCACCAGGGAGACAGGCCCGGGCGTCTCCATGGCAACGGGTACCCAGCCCCGGCGGCGCCATGGCAACCGGCCCTGGCAACGCGCCCGGAGGATGCTGTCGCCACGGTGACACCGGGGGATGCTGTCGCCATGGTGACACCGGTGGTTGTCCCCGTGTTGGCACGAGGGCGGGATGGCACGAGAGACCCCCGGGGCCACGCCCAGCTGGCACTGTCACCGTCACCGTCACTGTCACCGTCACCGCGGGGACACCCAGCCCACGGCAGGGCGTGCCATCGCACAGGGGCGTGCCAGGGGGTGGGGACAGGCAGGGACACCGGGGCGTGTGGGGACACTGGGAGGGGTAAACACGGGGGTGACATCGTGGGTGGGGGTCCCCCAAACCTCCGTGTCACCCCCAGAGGGTCACCCGGGTCACACGAGGACACGGGGATGTGGAAAATGGGGTGGGGGAGGACACTGAGGGTGTGGGGACAGGGGGACGCCAGAGGGGACAAGAGGACATGGGGGACATGAGGACAGGGACACAGGGGACAGAGGACATGGGGAGTGGACAAGAGGACATGGGGGACACCAGGGCATGGAAGGACAAGAGGACATGGAGG